>NC_052163.1:4132497-4233532 GCF_902713615.1 Scyliorhinus canicula
GCCTCTCTCTCTCTGATTCCCTCTCTCTCTGATTCCCCCTCTCTCTGATTCCCTCTCTCTCTGTGCTTCTCTCTCTGATTCCCCCTCTCTCTGATTCCCTCTCTCTCTGATTCCCCCTCTCTCTGATTCCCTCTCTCTCTGTGCCTCTCTCTCTCTGATTCCCTCTCTCTCTCTGATTCCCTCTCTCTCTGATTACCTCTCTCTCTGTGCTTCTCTCTCTGATTCCCCCTCTCTCTGATTCCCCCTCTCTCTGTGCCTCTCCCTGATTCCCTCTCTCTGATTCCCTCTCTCTCTGTGCCTCTCTCTCTCTGATTCCCTCTCTCTGATTCCCTCCCTGATTCCCTCTCTCTCTGATTCCCCTCTCTCTCTGATTCCCTCTCTCTCTGATTCCCTCTCTCTGATTCCCTCTCTCTCTGATTCCCTCTCTCTCTGTGCTTCTCTCTCGGATTCCCCCTCTCTCTGATTCCCTCTCTCTCTGTGCTCCTCTCTCTCTGATTCCCTCTCTCTCTGATTCCCTCTCTCTCTGATTCCCTCTCTCTCTGATTCCCCCTCTCTCTGTGCCTCTCTCTCTCTGATTCCCTCTCTCTCTGATTCCCCCTCTCTCTGATTCCCTCTCTCTCTGATTCCCTCTCTCTCTGATTCCCCCTCTCTCTGATTCCCCCTCTCTCTTATTCCCTCTCTCTCTGATTTTCTCTCTCTCTGATTCCCTCTCTCTCTGATTCCCTCTCTCTCTGTCCCTCTCTCTCTCTGATTCCCCCTCTCTCTGATTCCCCCTCTCTCTGATTCCCTCTCTCTCTGATTCCCTCTCTCTGATTCCCTCTCTCTCTGATTCCCTCTCTCTCTGTGCCTCTCTCTCTCTGATTCCCTCACTCTCTGATTCCCTCTCTCTCTGATTCCCCCTCTCTCTGATTCCCTCTCTCTCTGTGCCTCTCTCTCTGATTCCCTCTCTCTCTGATTCCCTCTCTCTCTCTCTGCCTCTCTCTCTGATTCCCTCTCTCTCTGATTCCCTCTCTCTCTGTGCCTCTCTCTCTCTGACTCCCTCTCTCTCTGATTCCCTCGCTCTCTGTGCCTCTCTCTCTCTGATTCCCCCTCTCTCTGATTCCCTCGCTCTCTGATTCCCTCTCTCTCTGATTCCCTCTCTCTCTGATTCCCTCTCTGATTCCCTCTCTCTCTGTGCTTCTCTCTCTGATTCCCTCTCTCTCTGATTCCCTCTCTCTCTGATTCCCCCTCTCTCTGATTCCCTCTTTCTCTGTGCTTCTCTCTCTGATTACCCCTCTCTCTGATTCCCCCTCTCTCTGTGCCTCTCTCTCTGATTCCCTCTCTCTCTGATTCCCTCTCTCTCTGTTCCTCTCTCTCTCTGATTCCCTCTCTCTCTGATTCCCTCTCTGATTCCCTCTCTCTCTGTGCCTCTCTCTCTGATTCCCTCTCTCTCTGATTCCCTCTCTCTCTGTGCTTCTCTCTCTGATTCCCTTTCTCTGATTCCCTTTCTCTCTGTGCTTCTCTCTCGGATTCCCTCTCTCTGTGCTTCTCTCTGATTCCCTCTCTGATTCCCTCTCTCTCTGTGCTCCTCTCTCTCTGATTCCCTCTCTCTCTGATTCCCTCTCTCTGTGCTTCTCTCTGATTCCCTCTCTGATTCCCTCTCTCTCTGTGCTCCTCTCTCTCTGATTCCCCCTCTCTCTGATTCCCTCTCTCTCTGATTCCCTCTCTCTCTGATTCCCTCTTTCTCCGATTCCCTCTCTCTCTGTGCCTCTCTCTCTCTGATTCCCTCACTCTCTGATTCCCTCTCTCTCTGATTCCCCCTCTCTCTGATTCCCTCTCTCTCTGTGCCTCTCTCTCTGATTCTCTCTCTCTCTGATTCCCTCTCTCTCTCTGCCTCTCTCTCTGATTCCCTCTCTCTCTGATTCCCTCTCTCTCTCTGTGCCTCTCTCTCTCTGATTCCCTCTCTCTCTGATTCCCTCGCTCACTGTGCCTCTCTCTCTCTGATTACCCCTCTCTCTGATTCCCTCGCTCTCTGATTCCCTCTCTCTCTGATTCCCTCTCTCTCTGATTCCCTCTCGGATTCCCTCTCTCTCTGTGCTTCTCTCTCTGATTCCCTCTCTCTCTGATTCCCTCTCTGATTCCCTCTCTCTCTGTGCTTCTCTCTCTGACTCCCTCTCTCTCTGATTCCCTCTCTCTCTGATTCCCCCTCTCTCTGATTCCCTCTCTCTGTGCTTCTCTCTCTGATTCCCCCTCTCTCTGATTCCCCCTCTCTCTGTTCCTCTCTCTCTGATTCCCTCTCTCTCTGATTCCCTCTCTCTCTGTTCCTCTCTCTCTCTGATTCCCTCTCTCTCTGATTCCCTCTCTGATTCCCTCTCTCTCTGTGCCTCTCTCTCTGATTCCCCCTCTCTCTGATTCCCTCTCTCTCTGTTCCTCTCTCTCTCTGATTCCCTCTCTCTCTGATTCCCTCTCTGATTCCCTCTCTCTCTGTGCGTCTCTCTCTGATTCCCTCTCTCTCTGATTCCCTCTCTCTCTGTGCTTCTCTCTCTGATTGCCTTTCTCTGATTCCCTTTCTCTCTGTGCTTCTCTCTCGGATTCCCTCTCTTTGTGCTTCTCTCTGATTCCCTCTCTGATTCCCTCTCTCTCTGTGCTCCTCTCTCTCTGATTCCCTCTCTCTCTGATTCCCTCTCTCTGTGTGCCTCTCTCTCTGATTCCCTCTCTCTCTGTGCTTCTCTCTCTGATTCCCTCTCTCTGATTCCCTCTCTCTCTGATTCCCTCTCTCTCTGTGCCTCTCTCTCTGATTCCCTCTCTCTCTGATTCCCTCTCTCTCTGTGCTTCTCTCTCTGATTCCCCCTCTCTCTGATTCCCTCTCTCTCTGATTCCCTCTCTCTCTGTGCTTCTCTCTCTGATTCCCTCTCTCTCTGTGCCTCTCTCTCTCTGATTCCCTCTCTCTCTGATTCCCCCTCTCTCTGATTCCCTCTCTCTCTGTGCTTCTCTCTCTGATTCCCCCTCTCTCTGATTCCCTCTCTCTCTGATTCCCCCTCTCTCTGATTCCCTCTCTCTCTCTGTGCCTCTCTCTCTCTGATTCCCTCTCTCTCTCTGATTCCCTCTCTCTCTGATTACCTCTCTCTCTGTGCTTCTCTCTCTCATTCCCCCTCTCTCTGATTCCCCCTCTCTCTGTGCCTCTCCCTGATTCCCTCTCTCTGATTCCCTATCTCTCTGTGCCTCTCTCTCTCTGATTCCCTCTCTCTGATTCCCTCCCTGATTCCCTCTCTCTCTGATTCCCTCTCTCTCTGATTCCCTCTCTCTCTGATTCCCTCTCTCTCTGATTCCCTCTCTCTGATTCCCTCTCTCTCTGATTCCCTCTCTCTCTGTGCTTATCTCTCGGATTCCCCCTCTCTCTGATTCCCTCTCTCTCTGTGCTCCTCTCTCTCTGATTCCCTCTCTCTCTGATTCCCTCTCTCTCTGATTCCCTCTCTCTCTGATTCCCCCTCTCTCTGTGCCTCTCTCTCTCTGATTCCCTCTCTCTCTGATTCCCCCTCTCTCTGATTCCCTCTCTCTCTGATTCCCTCTCTCTCTGATTCCCCCTCTCTCTGATTCCCCCTCTCTCTGATTCCCCCTCTCTCTGATTCCCTCTCTCTCTGATTTTCTCTCTCTCTGATTCCCTCTCTCTCTGATTCCCTCTCTCTCTGTGCCTCTCTCTCTCTGATTCCCCCTCTCTCTGATTCCCCCTCTCTCTGATTCCCTCTCTCTCTGATTCCCTCTCTCTCTGATTCCCTCTCTCTCTGATTCCCTCTCTCTCTGTGCCTCTCTCTCTCTAATTCCCTCACTCTCTGATTCCCTCTCTCTCTGATTCCCCCTCTCTCTGATTCCCTCTCTCTCTGTGCCTCTCTCTCTGATTCCCTCTCTCTCTGATTCCCTCTCTCTCTCTGCCTCTCTCTCTGATTCCCTCTCTCTCTGGTTCCCTCTCTCTCTGTGCCTCTCTCTCTCTGATTCCCTCTCTCTCTGATTCCCTCGCTCTCTGTGCCTCTCTCTCTCTGATTCCCCCTCTCTCTGATTCCCTCGCTCTCTGATTCCCTCTCTCTCTGATTCCCTCTCTCTCTGATTCCCTCTCGGATTCCCTCTCTCTCTGTGCTTCTCTCTCTGATTCCCTCTCTCTCTGATTCCCTCTCTGATTCCCTCTCTCTCTGTGCTTCTCTCTCTGATTCCCTCTCTCTCTGATTCCCTCTCTCTCTGATTCCCCCTCTCTCTGATTCCCTCTCTGATTCCCTCTCTCTCTGTGCTTCTCTCTCTGATTCCCCCTCTCTCTGATTCCCCCTCTCTCTGTGCCTCTCTCTCTGATTCCCTCTCTCTCTGATTCCCTCTCTCTCTGTTCCTCTCTCTCTCTGATTCCCTCTCTCTCTGATTCCCTCTCTGATTCCCTCTCTCTCTGTGCCTCTCTCTCTGATTTCCCCCTCTCTCTGATTCCCTCTCTCTCTGTTCCTCTCTCTCTCTGATTCCCTCTCTCTCTGATTCCCTCTCTGATTCCCTCTCTCTCTGTGCCTCTCTCTCTGATTCCCTCTCTCTCTGATTCCCTCTCTCTCTGTACTTCTCTCTCTGATTCCCTTTCTCTGATTCCCTTTCTCTCTGTGCTTCTCTCTCGGATTCCCTCTCTCTGTGCTTCTCTCTGATTCCCTCTCTGATTCCCTCTCTCTCTGTGCTCCTCTCTCTCTGATTCCCTCTCTCTCTGATTCCCTCTCTCTGTGTGCCTCTCTCTCTGATTCCCTCTCTCTCTGTGCTTCTCTCTCTGATTCCCTCTCTCTGATTCCCTCTCTCTCTGATTCCCTCTCTCTCTCTGTGCCTCTCTCTCTGATTCCCTCTCTCTCTGATTCCCTCTCTCTCTGTGCTTCTCTCTCTGATTCCCCCCCTCTCTGATTCCCTCTCCCTCTGATTCCCTCTCTCTCTGTGCTTCCCTCTCTGATTCCCTATCTCTCTGTGCCTCTCTCTCTCTGATTCCCTCTCTCTCTGATTCCCCCTCTCTCTGATTCCCTCTCTCTCTGTGCTTCTCTCTCTGATTCCCCCTCTCTCTGATTCCCTCTCTCTCTGATTCCCCCTCTCTCTGATTCCCTCTCTCTCTGTGCCTCTCTCTCTCTGATTCCCTCTCTCTCTCTGATTCCCTCTCTCTCTGATTACCTCTCTCCCTGTGCTTCTCTCTCTGATTCCCCCTCTCTCTGATTCCCCCTCTCTCTGTGCCTCTCCCTGATTCCCTCTCTCTGATTCCCTCTCTCTCTGTGCCTCTCTCTCTCTGATTCCCTCTCTCTCATTCCCTCCCTGATTCCCTCTCTCTCTGATTCCCTCTCTCTCTGATTCCCTCTCTCTGATTCCCTCTCTCTCTGATTCCCTCTCTCTCTGTGCTTCTCTCTCGGATTCCCCCTCTCTCTGATTCCCTCTCTCTCTGTGCTCCTCTCTCTCTGATTCCCTCTCTCTCTGATTCCCTCTCTCTCTGATTCCCTCTCTCTCTGATTCCCCCTCTCTCTGTGCCTCTCTCTCTCTGATTCCCTCTCTCTCTGATTCCCCCTCTCTCTGATTCCCTCTCTCTCTGATTCCCTCTCTCTCTGATTCCCCCTCTCTCTGATTCCCCCTCTCTCTGATTCCCTCTCTCTCTGATTTTCTCTCTCTCTGATTCCCTCTCTCTCTGATTCCCTCTCTCTCTGTCCCTCTCTCTCTCTGATTCCCCCTCTCTCTGATTCCCCCTCTCTCTGATTCCCTCTCTCTCTGATTCCCTCTCTCTGATTCCCTCTCTCTCTGATTCCCTCTCTCTCTGTGCCTCTCTCTCTCTGATTCCCTCACTCTCTGATTCCCTCTCTCTCTGATTCCCCCTCTCTCTGATTCCCTCTCTCTCTGTGCCTCTCTCTCTGATTCCCTCTCTCTCTGATTCCCTCTCTCTCTCTGCCTCTCTCTCTGATTCCCTCTCTCTCTGATTCCCTCTCTCTCTGTGCCTCTCTCTCTCTGACTCCCTCTCTCTCTGATTCCCTCGCTCTCTGTGCCTCTCTCTCTCTGATTCCCCCTCTCTCTGATTCCCTCGCTCTCTGATTCCCTCTCTCTCTGATTCCCTCTCTCTCTGATTCCCTCTCTGATTCCCTCTCTCTCTGTGCTTCTCTCTCTGATTCCCTCTCTCTCTGATTACCTCTCTCTCTGATTCCCCCTCTCTCTGATTCCCTCTTTCTCTGTGCTTCTCTCTCTGATTACCCCTCTCTCTGATTCCCCCTCTCTCTGTGCCTCTCTCTCTGATTCCCTCTCTCTCTGATTCCCTCTCTCTCTGTTCCTCTCTCTCTCTGATTCCCTCTCTCTCTGATTCCCTCTCTGATTCCCTCTCTCTCTGTGCCTCTCTCTCTGATTCCCTCTCTCTCTGATTCCCTCTCTCTCTGTGCTTCTCTCTCTGATTCCCTTTCTCTGATTCCCTTTCTCTCTGTGCTTCTCTCTCGGATTCCCTCTCTCTGTGCTTCTCTCTGATTCCCTCTCTGATTCCCTCTCTCTCTGTGCTCCTCTCTCTCTGATTCCCTCTCTCTCTGATTCCCTCTCTCTGTGTGCCTCTCTCTCTGATTCCCTCTCTCTCTGATTCCCTCTCTCTGTCTGATTGGGACTGCAGCGACCGCCTTGGACTGGCAAATGGCCGCAAAATGGCCCTTTTTGCCGCAGCCTTTACAGGTTGCGGTGCGGGCCGGGCAGCGCTGGCGGGAGTGCTTGGCCTGGCTGCAAAAGTAGTAGCGGGTCCCGTGGGTTTATCGGGGTGCCCTGTGGTGTAAGCCTGAGGGGGGTCCGGGTCTGCGGAGGTGAGGGGGGACGCGTTCCATGCTGCCCAGGGGGCCGCCGCGCGGTCGGGAGCATACGCGCGGGCGTTGCGATTAGCAACATCTAGAGAGGAGGCGAGGGCCCGTGCCTCGGCGAGGCTTAAAGTTTCTTTCTCTAAGAGTCTCTGGTGGATCTGGGAAGATTGAATACCTGCAACGAAAGCGTCTCTAATTAAAAGTTTGGTGTGTTCGGCCGCAGAAACTTGTGGGCAGGCGCAGTTTCTCCCCAGAACAAGGAGGGCCCGGTAGAATTCGTCTAAAGACTCACCAGGGAATTGCTGTCTCGTGGCCAGCAAGTGCCGTGCATAGACCTGGTTGACCGGCCGGATGAAATGTCCCTTAAGCAAGTCCATGGCTTCGTCATAGTCTGTTGTGTCCTCTATGAGCGTATACACGGCGGTGCTTACGCACGAGTGGAGGATATGCAGTTTTTGTTCCCTCGTCGGGCTGTTTTAGGCTGTGCTCAAGTAACTATTGAAACACGCCAGCCAGTGTTTAAATGCTGCTGTTGCATTTGCTGCGTGCGGGCTGAGTCGAAGGCACTCTGGCTTGATTCGAAGCTCCATCCTTTAAAAACTTGTGCATTAAATTGATGCACCATCAATTGGACACGAGACGAAGATGAGATCCAAACGATAGGCTTTAATGCACAAGATGTGTGCCCAGCAGCAGACGTACAGAAGAATGACCGACTACCGGGAAGCACGGGTTCTTATATCCCACCTTGTAGGCGGAGCTACCTACCTCTCAGTGAGTCCTCTGCACCAATAGCAGCTCACTTCCAAGGTACCGTAATACCCCTAGTCATACTACCACACCAGTATCATCCTCTAAGGGAATAGTGTTTCCCTGGCATGGAACTGTGAGACCACCTCGGACTCCCAACCTCGAGGGCAGGTCTTCTGTGAGTCATCGTGGTGGCTGCAGTGAGCGTGTGGTTAGTGAAACACTTAAAACATCTCCAGCTGCCAAGCTCCTCAGCGCTGACGCTGGCCCCAGCGGTTAATATGCCCGCTGGGTCAGGAATTGTTCTGAATTTGCGCTAGCAGAGAGCTGGTACATTTGCATGTCCTGATTCGTTTTCTGAATAGTTTAGCACAGTGGGCTAAATAGCTGCTTGTAAGGCAGACCAAGGAAGGCCAGCAGCGCGGGTTCAATTCCCGTACCAGCCTCCCCGAACAGGCGCTGGAATGTGGCGACTAGGGGCTTTTCACAGTAACTTCATTTGAAGCCTACTTGTGACAATAAACGATTTTCATTTCATTCAATGGAAACACGAACCTCACACAATTCAGCCCCGGGAATCTACCAAACAGAATCCTGCCCAATATACCTTGGACTGGATTCTCTGAATCTGGGGCTATGTCCCCATGCCGGCGTGAGAATAGTGGCGTTTTACGCCAGAAACAATGGCGTAAACTGGCACCGAATCCTCATTTTGCCGGGGGCCAGCATGCCGGCAGCGTACAGCACCCGGCACTAGCTGCTGATACGGTCCAGAGAATTGATGGGTCCATGATCGTGCATGCGCACGGCGGCGGCCTGAAGCGGCCATGCCGTGCTCCATGGCGGAGGCCGCACGCTGACCCAGCCCGTTAAATAGTGCCCCCACCCCATGGCCGGCTCATGCGCCCCGGACTACCCCCCCCCACAATGCCCCCATCCGCGAATAATGTCCCCCCTGCCCACAGGTCGGCCCTCCATTGACTGTGGCGGTGCTTGACTGAGTCCGCAGCCGCCACGCCGAGTTCCTGACGGGTGAGACCATGAGAGATCCATGCCGTCGGGAACTCGGCCGGTCAGGGGCGGAGCATCGGGGGGCGGGCTTCAGGCAACGTCCTGAAGCCGTCGCTACGTGACGTGGCGTACCCCTAGAGTACGCCGTTTTAGGGGGGGCATCGCATCGCAAAAACAGCACAGCCCCCGATTCTGTCATAAACTTGGATTCTCCGGCTGATTCCCTCTCTCTCTGTGCTCCTCTCTCTCTGATTCCCTCTCTCTCTGATTCCCTCTCTCTCTCGTTCCCTCTCTCTGTCTGATTCCCCCTCTCTCTGATTCCCTCTCTCTCTGATTCCCTCTCTCTCTGATTCCCTCTCTCTGATTCCCTCTCTCTCTGATTCCCCCTCTCTCTGATTCCCCCTCTCTCTGATTCCCTCTCTCTCTGATTCCCTCTCTCTCTGATTCCCTCTCTCTCTGCTTCTCTCTCTGATTCCCTTTCTCTGATTCCCTCTTTCTGATTCCCTCTCTCTCTGATTCCCTCTCTCTCTGATTCCCTCTCTCTCTGCTTCTCTCTCTGATTCCCTTTCTCTGATTCCCTCTTTCTGATTCCCTCTCTCTCTGATTCCCTCTCTCTCTGATTCCCTCGCTCTCTGTGCCTCTCTCTCTCTGATTCCCCCTCTCTCTGATCCCCTCTCTCTCTGATTCCCTCTCTCTCTGATTCCCTCTCTCTCTGATTCCCTCTCTCTCTGATTCCCTCTCTCTCTGATTCCCTTTCTCTGTGTGGTTCTCTCTCTGATTCCCCCTCTCTCTGATTCCCCCTCTCTCTGATTCCCTCTCTCTCTGTGCCTCTCTCTCTCTGATTCCCCCTCTCTCTGATTCCCTCTCTCTGTCTGATTCCCTCTCTCATCCCCTCTCTCTCTGATTCCCTCTCTCTGCCTGATTCCCTCTCTCTCTGATTCCCCTCTCTCTCTGATTCCCTCTCTCTCTGATTCCCTTTCTCTGTGTGGTTCTCTCTCTCTGATTCCCTCTCTCTGCCTGATTCCCTCTCTCTCTGATTCCCTCCCTCTCTGATTCCCCCTCTCTCTGATTCCCCCTCTCTCTGTGCCTCTCTCTCTCTGATTCCTTCTCTCTCTGATTCCCTCTCTCTCTGATTCCCTCTCTCTGTGCCTCTCTCTCTCTGATTCCCTCTCTCTCTGATTCCCTCTCTCTCTGATTCCCTCTCTCTCTGTGCCTCTCTCTCTCTGATTCCCCCTCTCTCTGATCACCCCTCTCTCTGATTCCCCCTCTCTCTGATTCCCCCTCTCTCTGATTCCCTCTCTCTCTGTGCCTCTCTCTCTCTGATTCCCTCTCTCTCTGATTCCCTCTCCCTCTGATTCCCTCTCTCTCTGTGCCTCTCTCTCTCTGATTCCCCCTCTCTCTGATCACCCCTCTCTCTGATTCCCCCTCTCTCTGATTCCCTCTCTCTCTGTGCCTCTCTCTCTCTGATTCCCTCTCTCTCTGATTCCCTCTCTCTCTGATTCCCTTTCTCTGTGTGGTTCTCTCTCTCTGATTCCCTCTCTCTGCCTGATTCCCTCTCTCTCTGATTTCCTCTCTCTCTGATTCCCCCTCTCTCTGATTCCCTCTCTCTCTGATCACCCCTCTCTCTGATTCCCTCTCTCTCTGATTCCCTCTCTCTCTGTGCCTCTCTCTCTCTGATTCCCCCTCTCTCTGATTCCCTCTCTCTCTGTGCCTCTCTCTCTCTGATTCCCTCTCTCTCTGTGCCTCTCTCTCTAATTCCCTCTCTCTCTGATTCCCTCTCTCTCTAATTCCCTCTCTCTCTGTGCCTCTCTCTCTGATTCCCTCTCTCTCTAATTCCCTCTCTCTGTGATTCCCTCTCTCTCTCTCTGCCCCCCGCCCCCTCTCTCTGATTGCAGGAATCCCGGGATGTTGGGAGGTTGATGAACAGGGACAGTCGCCGCCTGGGGGAGGGGGAATCAGTACAGTTTTTTTTCCAGGGGAACTTCCAGTGGCCGCGGGCACGGAGAGAAGAAGCAGAAGTTTATCGGTGGAATGTTGTTGGGATATATTATTTTTCCTGCTCTTTCCTGATTCTCACGCTGTGGGTTGGACGCTGCAGTGTTGAGAAGGAGCAGGTTGGTGGGTACAGTGGGTTCGAGTCCCGTCTCTCTCCATCCTGACCATGACATTACAGCGCTGCCTGGATCAGCGAAGCTGCCCCAATATCGTCTCCAGCTTCCTCTGCCAAGGTCTAACACTCTGAGGCCACATTGTGCTGCGGGCTCGCTGTGTTTTGGAATAGCTCAGACTGCCTCTACTCCCAGCTGCCGTGATGAACTCGGATTAAATATTTGAAATTGTATATAAAAGGCAGAAGAAAACATCTTCGGTGCAAATACCGGAATCTGCAGAGGATGGAGCTGATTTGGGAATTATTATTTATTCTGCAGGCTAATGTTTTAGTCTGTATTTCAGGTAAGAGGCTTTCCGGTGTTGCTGTCCTAATGCCTCTGGTGTTTTTTTCGCAACTGTTCCGGAGATTTTATGCAAAGCAAAAGTTATTCAGTGACATTAACACAAACCATCCGGACAACATTGAGTCCAGATTGTATCAGCTTCGTTTATTCAATTTGAAATGCAGTTTTCTATCTTTTATAATATTGATGAAGGAATCGCTTCAAGTGGTGTCGGATTTAACCCAAATTTTCATCTGGACGAAAGCTGGTGAAGTAATCTGTTTAAATTTAAATTGGCTCCCCATACACTCCCTTCCCCTTCCCCATTCCTCTCAAAACCCGCTCCCCACCCCCTCCCTATCCTTCTCCCTAACCCCCTCCCCATCCTCCTCCCTAACTCCACTGCCTCCCCATGCCCACCCCCTCCCCATCCTTCTCCCTAACCCCCTCCCCATCCTTCTCCCTAACCCCCTCCCTATCCTTCTCCTTAACCCCCTCCCCATCCTCCTCCCTAACCCCACTGCCTCCCCATGCCCACCCCCTCCCTATCCTTCTCCCTAACCCCCTCCCCATCCTTCTCCCTAACCCCCTCCCTATCCTTCTCCCTAACCCCCTCCCCATCCTCCTCCCTAACCCCCACTGCCTCCCCATGCCCACCCCCTCCCTATCCTTCTCCCTAACCCCCTCCCTATCCTTCTCCCTAACCCCCTCCCTATCCTTCTCCCTAACCCCCTCCCTATCCTTCTCCCTAACCCCCTCCCTATCCTTCTCCCTAACCCCTCCCCATCCTCCTCCCTAACCCCACAGCCTCCCCATGCCCACCCCCTCCCTATCCTTCTCCCTAACCCCCTCCCTATCCTTCTCCCTAACCCCCTCCCTATCCTTCTCCCTAACCCCCTCCCCATCCTCCTCCCTAACCCCCACTGCCTCCCCATCCCACCCCCTTTCCATCCCCACCCCCTCCCAATCCTTCTCCCTAACCCCCTCCCTATCCTTCTCCCTAACCCCCACCCAATCCTTCTCCCTAACCCCCTCCCTATCCTTCTCCCTAACACCCTCCCCATCCTCCTCCCTAACCCCCACTGCCTCCCCATCCCACCCCCTTTCCATCCCCACCCCCTCCCAATCCTTCTCCCTAACCCCCTCCCTATCCTTCTCCCTAACCCCCACCCTATCCTTCTCCCTAACCCCCTCCCTATCCTTCTCCCTAACCCCCACCCTATCCTTCTCCCTAACCCCCACCCTATCCTTCTCCCTAACACCCTCCCCATCCTCCTCCCTAACCCCCTCCCCATCCTTCTCCCTAACCCCCTCCCTATCCTTCTCCCTAACCCCCTCCCCATCCTCCTCCCTAACCCCCACTGCCTCCCTATGCCCACCCCCTCCCCATCCTTCTCCCTAACCCCCACTGCCTCCCCATCCCACCCCCTTCCCATCCCCACCCCCTCCCAATCCTTCTCCCTAACCCCCTCCCTATCCTTCTCCCTAACCCCCTCCCTATCCTTCTCCCTAACCCCCTCCCTATCCTTCTCCCTAACCCCCTCCCCATCCTCCTCCCTAACCCCACTGCCTCCCCATCCCAGCCCCTTCCCATCCCCACCACCTCCCTATCCTTCTCCCTAACCCCCTCCCTATCCTTCTCCCTAACCCCCTCCCTATCCTTCTCCCTAACCCCATCCCTATCCTTCTCCCTAACCCCCTCCCCATCCTTCTCCCTAACCCCCACTGCCTCCCCATCTCACCCCCTTCCCATCCCCACCCCCTCCCCATCCTTCTCCCTAACCCCCTCCCTATCCTTCTCCCTAAACCCCTCCCCATCCTTCTCCCTAACCCCCACTGCCTCCCCATCTCACCCCCTTCCCATCCCCGCCACCTCCCCATCCTTCTCCCTAACCCCCACTGCCTCCCCATCCCACCCCTTCCCATCCCCACCAACTCCCTCTCCTTCTCCCTAACCCCCTCCCTATCATTCTCCATAACCCCCACCCTATCCTTCTCCCTAACCCCCTCCCTATCCTTCTCCCTAACCCCCACCCTATCCTTCTCCCTAACCCCCTCCCTATCCTTCTCCCTAACCCCCTCCCCATCCTCCTCCCTAACCCCCACTGCCTCCCCATGCCCACCCCCTCCCTATCCTTCTCCCTAACCCCCTCCCTATCCTTCTCCCTAACCCCCTCCCTATCCTTCTCCCTAACCCCCTCCCTATCCTTCTCCCTAACCCCCACCCTATCCTTCTGCCTAACCCCCTCCCTATCCTTCTCCCTAATCCCCTCCCCATCCTTCTCCCTAACCCCCACTGCCTCCCCATCCCATCCCCTTCCCATCCCCACCCCCTCCCCATCCTTCTCCCTATCCCCCACTACCTCCCCATCCCACCCCCTCCCCATCCTTCTCCCTAACCCCGGGTGCCTCCCCATCCCCACTCCCTTCCCATCCTTCTCCCTTTCCCCCACTACCTCCCCATCCCACCTCTCCCCCATCCCCCATCCCCCACCCTCCCACCATCACACACCCTCCCCCCATCCCACCCCACTCCCCATCCCCACCCCACTCCCCATCCCCACCCCCTCCTTTTCTCTAACCCCCAGTGCCTCCCCATCCCACCCATCGCCACATCTCCCACCCTCTCCCCATCGCCCACCCCTCCCCATCCCACCCCACTCCCCATCCCCACCCCCTTCCCATCCTTCTCTCTAACCCCCAGTGCCGCCCCATCTCACCCCTCCCCCATCCCCCACCCTCTCCCCATCGCCAACCCCTCCCCCATTCCATCCCACTCCCCATCCGCACCCCCTTCCCATCCTTCTCTCTAACCCCCACTGCCTCCCCATCCCACCCACTCCCCATCCCCACCCCCTTCCCATCCTTCTCTCTAACCCCTAGTGCCACCCCATCTCACCCCTCCCCACCCCCCACCCTCTCCCCATCGCCCACCCCTCCCCCATTCCACCCCACTCCCCATCCCCACCCCTCCCCATCCCATCCCACTCTCCATCCGCACCCCCTCCCCACCCCCTTCCCATCCTTCTCTCTAACCCCCACTGCCTCCCCATCCCACCCTCTCCCCATCCCCAGCCCCTTCCCATCCCCCACTCCCATCCCTCTCCCCGTCCCCACTAACCCCCTCCCCACCACCCCCTCCCCATCCCCTACTCCATTCCCCTCCCCTCCACACCGCCATCCCCCAACCCCTCCCCCTTACCCCTCCCCATCACTCTCCCCTCCATCCCTCTCCCATCCCCCAACCATCTCCCCATCCCCATCCCTCTACACAGCCACCTTCACTCGCCCTGTCCCCAGTCCCCATCCCTCAACACTCCCCCATCCCCCAACCCCCTCCCCCTCTGCACATCCCCCAAACCCTCCCCAATCCCTCCTCCCATATGCTTCCCTCCCCCATTCCTACTGTTGCTTCCTGAGCTGCCCAATGCCGCTGGTAGAGGTGGGGGGGGGGGGGGGGGGGGGGTGCTGTGGAGATGATACGAGGAGGTCAGGGGCTGATAGAAGGGGGTCAAGTGGCTGATAAGAGGGGGTCAGGGGGCTTATGGGAGGGGGTCAGGGAGCTGATGTGAGGGGGTCAGGGGGCTGATAGGAGGAGGTCAGGGGACTGTTAGGAGGAGGTCAGGGGGCTGATAGGAGGAGGTCAGGGGGCTGATAGGAGGGGGTCAGGGGGCTGATAGGAGGGGGTCAGGGGGCTGATGAGGGGGTCAGGGGGCTGATAAGAGGGGGTCAGGGGGCTGATAAGAGGGGGTCAGGGGGCTGATAGCAGGGGGTCAGGGGGCTGATAAGAGGGGGTCAGGGGGCTGATAGCAGGGGGTCAGGGGGCTGATAAGAGGGGGTCAGGGGGCTGATAAGAGGGGGTCAGGGGGCTGATAGGAGGGGGTCAGGGGGCTGATAGGAGGGGGGTCAGGGGGCTGATAGCAGGGTGTCAGGGGGCTGATAGGAGGGGGCCGGGGGCTGATAGGTGCGGGTCAGGGGGCTGATAGGAGGGGGTCAGGGGGCTGGTAGCAGGGGGTCAGGGGGCTGATAGCAGGGGGTCAGGGGGGAGCAGATAATTTAAACGGATGTCCAGTTAATAGATGGCGTCGTCTCCACGCCAGGGATGAAAAGCCGGCTGAATCCATTCGGCAGATAGCATTGAGCTAATCCTGTGTCCTCCTGTCTATTTGAACCTTCATGTCAATCCCGGCAGAATAAATGTGCCGCAGAAACCGCATCACCAGCAAACCAAAGTCAGGTTCTGTTGCAGAGATATCCGCTTTCCAAAACACAGCCCGAATATACTTGTGAGAGAGCGAGTGTGAGAGTGAGTGAGAGAGAGTGTGTGTGACTGAGTGTGAGTGAGTGTGTGTGAGAGTGAGTGAGTGTGTGCGTGCGCGAGGGAATTTGTGTGTGTGAGAGAGCGAGTGTGAGAGTGTGAGAGTGTGTGTGAGTGAGTGAGTGTGTGTGTGTCAGTGAGTGTGTGTGAGTGAGTGAGAGAGTGTGTGTGAATGAGTGTGAGAATGTAAGAGTGAGTGTGTGTGAGTGAGAGGGAATTTCTGTGTGTGTGAGATCGAGTGTGAGAGTGAGTGAGTGTGTGTGTGTGTGTGACTGAGTGAGTGTGAATGAGTGAATGTGTGTGAATGTGTGAGATTAAGGGGTATGAGTGTGAATGAGTGAATGTGTGCGAGTGAAAGCGAGTGTGTGTGAGTAAGTGTGTAGTGAATGTGTGTGTGTGAATCAGGGAATGCGTGAGGGAGTGTGTGAATTAATGAGTGAATGAGTTAGTGTGAGTGAGTGTATAAGTGCATGAAAGCGTGAATGCAAATGAGGGAGTGTGTAAATTAGTACGTGTGAATCTCAGTGAGCGTGTGAATGAGTGTGTGTGTGAATGAGTGTGTGTGCCTCTATTAATGAGTGAATGTGAGTGAGTGTGTGTTTGAGTGAGTGAATGTGAGTGAGTGATTGTGTGTAAATGAGTGAGAGTGTGTAAATGAGTGTATGTGAATGAGTGAGTTTGTGTGTGTGAGTATGTGTGAATGAGTGAGTATGTAGTGAGTATAGTGAATGTGTGTGAGTGAATGTGTGTGTGAGTATGAATGAGTATGTGTGTGTGTGTGAGTGACTGTGTCTGTTGTGTGAATGAGTTAATGAGTGTGTGTGAATGAGTGTGTGAATGAGTGAATATGTGTGAATGAGTGATTGTGTGCTCGTGAGTGTGTGTGAACAAGTGAGTGTGAATGAATGTGTGTGTGAATGAGTGAATGTGTGAACAAATGTGTGTGAATGAGTGTGTGTGAATAAGTGAGGGTGTGTGTGTGTGAATGAATGCGTGCATGAATGAGTGAATGAGTGTGTGCGTGAATGAATGAATATGTGTGAATGAGCATGTGTGTGAATGAGTGAGTGTGTGTTTGTGTGACTGAGTGTGTGTGTGTGATTGAGTGAATGTGTGTGTGTGATTGAATGCGAGTGACTGTGTGAATGTGAGTGTGAGTGTGAATAAGTGAGTGTGTGTATGTGTGTGTGTGAATGTGTGTGAATGAATGTGAATGAGTGAGTGTTTGAATGAATGTGTCTGTGTGAGTGAGTGTGTGTGTGAATGAGTGTGTCTGTGTGAGTGAGTGTGTGTGAATGAGTGTGTGTGAATGAGTGTGCCTGTGTGAGTGAGTGTGTGTGTGAATGAGTGTGTCTGTGAGTGAGTGTGTGTGTGAATGAGTGTGTGAATGAGTGTGTCTGTGTGAATGAGTGTGTCTGTGTGAGTGAGTGTGTGTGTGAATGAGTGTGTGTGAATGAGTGTGTCTGTGTGAGCGTGTCTGTGTATATGTGAATGAGTGTGTCGGTGTGTGTGTGTCAGTGTGTGTGAATGAGTATGGCTGTGAGTGTGTGAATGAGTGTGGCTGTGTGTGAGTGAGTGTGTGCATGAGTGTGTCTGTGAGTGAGTGTGTGTTCTCTGAGTGAGCGAGTGTGTGTGAATGAGTGTTTGTGTGTGAGTGTGTCTATGTGTAAATGAGTGTGTCTGTGTGTGTGTCTGTGTGAATGAGTGAGGGTGTCTGTGTGAATGAGTGTGTCTGTGTGTGTCTGTGTGAATGAGTGTGTCTGTGTGAGTCTGTGTGAATGAGGGTGTGTGTGTCTGTGTGGATGAATGAATGTGTCTCTGTGAGTGAGTGAGTGTGTCTGTGTGAGTGTGTCTATGTGTGAATGAGTGTGTCTGTGTGAGTGAGTGTGTCTGTGTGTTAGTGTGTCTGTGTGAATGGATGTGTGTGAATGAATGAGTCTGTGTGTGAACGAGTGTGTCTGTGTTTGTGAATGACTGTGTGTGAGTGAGTGAATGAGTGTCTGTGTGGGTGAATTAATGTCTGTGTGAGTGAGTGTGTCTGCGTGTGTGTCTGTGTGAATGAATGTGTGTGAATGACTGTGTGAGTGTGTGTGAACGAGTATGTCTATGTTTGTGAATGACTGTGTGTGTGAGTGAATTAGTGTGTCTGTGTGAGTGAGTGTGAATGAGTGAGTCTGTGTTTGTGAATGAGTGTGTGTCTGTGTGAGTGAGTGTGTGAATGAGTGTGTCTGTGTTTGTGAATGACTGTGTGAGTGAATGAGTGTGTATGTGTGAGTGAGTGTGAGTGTGTGTGAATGAGTGAGTGAATGAGTGTGTCTGTGTGAGTGAGTGTGTGTGAATGAGTGAGTGAGTGAGTGAGTGTGAAGCAGGCGAATTGGACGAGTG
This sequence comes from Scyliorhinus canicula, assembly GCF_902713615.1. Taxonomy (NCBI): domain Eukaryota; kingdom Metazoa; phylum Chordata; class Chondrichthyes; order Carcharhiniformes; family Scyliorhinidae; genus Scyliorhinus; species Scyliorhinus canicula. The sequence continues at coordinate 4,150,179 of NC_052163.1, forward strand.
CAATGTGAAGCAGCCCTGCCTCTGCTCAGTTCCATTTTAGTCTCTGCACTTTCTCTATTCTCCAACATACCTTTAAATAATTCTAAATATGTTTGAAATCTTGGATAAAACGACACCACTTGTGTTTTTAAATCGATCACTTGCATCAAAAGTTGAGCCTGTTTAAAAGATTGACAGTCAGAATCTTAAAAAAGAATATTAATGTTGCGCTCGAGTTTCAAACACCAATCCCTCTGAATGAGGTTTGGAACCCATCCTGAATTATTCCGTTTGCACATGCCTGCTTCTGTGGAGGGTCTGGAGACAAACAAACTGGGGACAGGGGAGGGGGAATTGTTGGACCCGAGCTGTTGCGAAAGGACTATGAACAACTCGCCTGGTCAGTCCTGCCTTCCGCAATTTAAATGTGATCACAGAGGGAAACTGGACCCACTGAGAATTGCATCCACCGCCCATCTCTCCACATGAATGATCACAGCAGCTCTCACCATAAACACAACGATCACATCCCCCACAAATATTGACACCTCCTTCAATGAAATCGAACAATACCCAACGACATCCAGAAAGATTCCTCTCTGTGGCAATGAAGGAAATATTTGTTAATCGTGAGGGAGCGAAGAGCTGACAGCTGCAATGACTGCTCTGCACTGACTCTTCAAAACAGACACCAAGCGATTCTTCACTAAATTAACCGGAAAATCACAACACTCTCATTCAGGAAACAAGGAAAACACTTGCACCCATCTTGCCCGAATCCCATTACAATCTCTCATTAACACCTAACCAATCAAACCAGCAACCTGACAAACAGGTATTTTAGCAATTCGAGACGGATATGGTAAGTTAAATCAGCAACTCACACTAACCAGAGATTGCAATTTATATCAATGACTCACTCCAACCAGTGACTAATGTAATAATGTATATTTAATAATATATTAAATGATATTTAATAATAGTGTATTTCATGAACTCACATTAACCAGATGTGCTGATTTATTTCACTAACACAGCGTAACGAGTGATTAAAGTTAAGGTTTTACAATTAAATCATAAACTAACCAGTGATGAATATCCCGAGTTATTTCCGAAATTCATTCTAACCTTGATTAACATAATCATGTTTCAGTAACACCAACCAACGATTAACATAATCATGTTTCAGTAACACCAACCAACGATTAACATAATCATGTCATACATTAACACTAACTAGTGATTAACACAATCGCACATTTCAGTCTATTAACCATCAATTAACATAATCATGTGTTTCAGTAACACCAACTAGTGATTAACATAATCATGTTTCAGTAACTCCAACCACTGATTAACATAATCATGTCATACATTAACTTGGACAGGCTAGAAGAGTGGGCAAAGAAGTGGCAGATGGAATACAATGTGGAAAAGGATGAGGTTATGCACTTTGGAAGAAGGAATGGAGGCATAGATTATTTTCTAAATGGGGAAATGCTTAGGAAATCAGAATCACAAAGGGACTTGGGAGTCCTTGAATACAATCCTCTTAAGGTTAACGTGCAGATTCAGTCGGCAGTTAGGAAGGCAAATGCAACGTTAGCGTTCATGTTGAGAGGGCTAGAATATAAGAGCAGGGATGTACTTCTGAGGCTGTATAAGGCCCTGGGCAGACCCCATTGGAGTATTGTGAGCAGTTTTGAGCCCCGTATCTAAGGACAGATGTGCTGGCCTTGGAAAGGGTCCAGAGGAGGTTCACAAGAATGATCCCTGGAATAAGAGCTTGTCGTATGAGGAGCCGTCGAGGACTCTGGGTCTGTACTCGTTGGAGCTTAGAAGGATGAGGGGGGATCTTATTGAAACTTACAGGATACTGAGAGGCCTGGATGGAGTGGACGTGGAGAGGATGTTTCCACTTGTAGGAAAAACTAGAACCAGGGAACACAATCTGAGACTAAAGGGACGATCCATTAAAATAGAGATGAGGAGGAATTTCTTCAGCCGGAGGGTGGTGAATCTGTGGAACTCTTTGCCGCAGAAGGCTGTGGAGGCCAAGCCACTGAGTGTCTTTAAGACAGAGATAGATAGGTTCTTCATTAACAAGGGTTCAGGGGTTATGGGGAGAAGGCAGGAGAATGGGGATGAGAAAAATATCAGCCATGATTGAATGGCGGAGCAGACATGATGGGCGGAGTGGCTTAATTCTGCTTCTATGTCTTATGGTGTTTAAGAAACACCTCATTCTAACAAATCATTTATATATTAATCTATTTCAATACCTCGATTTAACCAGTGATTAATATAATTGAGTTTCAGTAACTCACTCTAACCAGTGATTAATATAATTGAGTTTCAGTAACTCACTCTAACCGGTGATTAATATAATTGCGTTTCGGTAACTCAATCTAACCGGTGATTAATATAATCGTATTTCGGTAACTCACTCTAACTGGTGATACATATATTCGTGTTTCGGTAACACACTCTAACCGGTGACTAATATAATCGCGTTTCGGTAACTCACTCTAACTGGTGATACATATATTCGTGTTTCGGTAACTCACTCTAACCGGTGATACATATATTCGTGTTTCGGTAACACACTCTAACCGGTGACTAATATAATCGCGTTTCGGTAACTCACTCTAATTGGTGATTAGTATAATCGTGTTTCGGTAATTCACACTAACCGTGATATATATAATCGTGTTTCGGTAACTCACTCTAACCGGTGATTAATATAATCTCGTTTCGGTAACTCACTCTAACTGGTGATTGATATAATCTTGTTTTGGTACCTCAATCTAATCGGTGATTAATATAATCGTTTTTCGGTAACTCAATCTAACTGGTGATTAATATAATCTCAGTTCGGTAACAATCTAATCGGTGGTTAATATAATCCATTTCGGTAACTCAATCTAATCGGTGATTAATATAATTGCGTTTCGGTAACTCACTCTAACCTATCTTCACAGTGGGCAGTCAACGGCATGCACAGCTGCATGGATGCCTTGCAGGCTGCGGCAATGGTGGCCTGTGCTCAGCCACAGGTAGTGGCTGACCCACCTTCTCCTCGCCAACCCCCAAAACTCCCCCTAGCCCTAGCAAACGCCCCTCCACCCTGCCAGCTGTCAGTATACTATAGCGATGTTGGACACCATTTATACCTCCTCTCTCTCCATCGGAACCACGGCGCTTCCCGATTTGAAATACCACAACTGAACCTCGCTAACCGGAGAATCGCGGAAGGCCTGTAAAATGCCCATTAATGAATTGACAATGGCCTTTTCTGTACAATTTGCATGCCCACGCCGGCGTGTGACACATTCAGGTGGACATTGCCGAGACACTCCAGAACGTGGCCCAGCCATTGAAGACCATCGCTGAGGGCGTCGAGACTATGGTGCTGACAATGGGGAGCCGCCAGGACCGGCAGAACCAGATGACTGAGTGGCCTCTGCAACTCACTCCAGCTTCCCCTCCATCCCCAGGGCCCGATGGGCACCATCAGGGAAGAGGAATTGTTGGAGGCCAACCCGTGCTTTGCCATCAAGGAGACTGCAGTCTCTGGTTCTTCCCAATCCTCTCTTCCTGACACTGGCGCATCTCAAGGGCTGCGGGCAGAACAGGGTTTCATGGTGACGCGTCTGGCACCGGTAAGTTGGCCGGGACCAAGGGCGTCACAAGCCGCAGGCTGCCTCCATCTCTGATGTGCATCCTGGAGACACAGCTCGACACAGCACTAAGCCATAGATGATCGAGATTGAGGAGAACTGAGTGGGCACTGGGACACTCCTAGAGTTCAGGCACACTGTTCAAGCATCAAAGGTTTCTGGACATGTAGTGCACTAATCATCCTTTGAGGCAGTGCACGTGTGCCCTCGAGGAGGCATTTGAGAGTTTAGGAGAGTGAAGTGCTATCATAACTAACAAGGCTAATACCTCCTTTGAGATCGCCTTCAACTGTGAAGCTAGAGGTTGCTCACAGTCAAAGGGGGTGAAATTGACTTTCGCAAGTAAAGCTGTAGCAAGGCCTGTCCCATGGGAGTTTGGTGGTACAGACAGGCTGAAGCTGTGGTTGCCCCTGTTATGGGTCTCCACTATATTTAAAATAGTTGAGGGCCCCACAGATGCAAAGTTCCTCACCCCCCCAGCCTCGGATCGACCCCAACCTAGAATGCTCCAGCCCCTTGACCAAGCCCAAGTTCCCTGAGGGGTCACCCACACCCACCCACCCTCCCCGGGCAATGGGGCAGCAGCTTCATGCCATAAAATGGAAATGTCTACTCACTTCCTTGCTTCCCCTCAGCAGCCATTGTGCCAGCTTCACGTTTTTGAACAGGAGTACTGAACAACACACACACTATTTCTCGCTGTGGAGTTGGGAAATTCCCGTGAGTCCGCTGCATTCGACTTCAACCTCGCTAATGAGATTGAAATGAATGTAAATGAGGGTTAATGATATGCTCGCCATTTTTGGGCCAGATCCGGAACTCGGCACTAGGAGTGGGCCAGGTGATTTACAAACTGGTCCGCTCCCGGTGCGAACCTCGATTTTGCCCTTTCCCGCTATTTTACTGGGACCCAGATCCGGGCCAGGCACAATGCGGTGGTTAAATCACGCCCATTACTTCCAATGTAATACACTCTGATATACATTCAGATTCTATTTCTGTGTATGCTTTTTGATATAGGGGTAGCACGGTAGCACAGTGGGTAGCACTGTTGCCTCACAGCTCCAGGGTCCCAGGTTCAATTCTTGCTTGGGCCACTGTCTCTGCGGAGTCTGCATGCTCTCCCCGTGTCTGCGTGGGTTTCCTCCGGGCACTCCGGTTTCCTCCCAGAAGTCCCGAAAGACATGCTGTTAAGTGAATTGGGCATTCTGAATTCTCCCTCTGTGCCTGAACAGGCGTTGGAATGTGGTGACTCGGGGCTTTTCACAGTAACTTCATTGTGGTGTTAATGTAAGCCTACTTGTGACAATAAAGATTATTGTATAACTGCTTTATCTCTGAATCCTTCTGTTGTAATTCCACCATCTTTCCTGAACTAAAGATATCTGCTTCATCCTCCACTTGCTCTGTTGTTCTTTATCAACCAGCTGCTCAATGATTGTTTCTGATAACTGAACCTCTGCCTCCCCATCTTTACTACTTGATTTCTTCTCCTCCTGTCTCAACCTGTGGCTTTGTGATCTAGTTACCACAATCTAGAAACATCCCAGGATTTGCTTCTTGCAGCAGTTCAGATGTTTGACTTTCCACTGTCTTTTCAAGCACAGTAGGCATCACTCCTACCTGTGATCCAGCTGTATCCTTACCCAGGATAAACTGTATTCTGGAAACAGGTGTCCTGCTGCAGTCAGTGTCATGGTGAAGCAGGAGCTGGTTTAGCACAGCGGGCTAAACAGCTGGCTTGTAATGTCGAACAAGGCCAGCAGCACAGGTTCAATTCCCGTACCGGCCTCTCCGAACAGGCGGTGGAATGTAGCGACTAGCGGCTTTTTACAGTAACTTCATTGAAGCCTACTTGTGACAATAAGCGATAATTATTATTATTATTATTGAAGAAGATAATTTCTCTATTACTCTGACCACCACTTTGCCACTTTCCACCGGACTCTCTAACCTTACCTTACATAATGGAATACTATTCACTTCACCACATTTTAGCACTTTTCTCTGGCAATACTCCTTCTGAACTACTTATGATCTCTTACGGTAGCACAGTGGTTAGCACTGTTGCTTCACAGCACCAAGGTCCCAGGTTCGATTTGCAGCTTGGGTCACTGTCTAAGCGAAGTCTGCACGTTCTCCCCGTGTCTGTGTGGGTTTCCTCCGGTGCTCCGGTTTCCTTCCACAAGTCCCGAAAGACGTGCGATAATTTGGACATCCTGAATTCTCCCTCCCAGCCTCCCCGGACAGGCGCCGGAATGTGGCGACTAGGGGCTTTTCACAGTAACTTCATTGAAGCCTACTCGTGACAATAAAGCGATTTTCATTTTCATTTACTTGTACCCGAACAGGTGCCGGAGTGTGGCGACTAGGGGATTCTCACAGTTACTTCATTGCAGTGTTAATGTAAGCCGACTTGTGACAATAAAGATCATTAAAAAAATTAAAGATTTGAATTGCTCCTGTATCCCTTAAGATTTTAACACCCTTGTACACATGAGTAAATCTTACCCTCACAAATAAGTCTTTGAAAAGATTTGACACCTTCTTATCAACCAACCTCTGAACACTCTTTTGCTCCACTTCAGGTGCAAGCATGGTTGTTTTTTTACACTGGAATGAAACCCACTGGTTTATCCTATTTTAAAGATAAAATACTTTTCGTAAGCCACCAACACTGAGACTTTGTGTGTTCAACCTTATTACAATGAAAACATTTAAGTTTTCTTATCTCTCTTCCAGGCTCATAAGTTTCCTTTTTAACCTGAGGCAAAATCTCATTAATATCTCCAACTAAACCTCCTTTTCCCTGCCCACTTGTGGATTTCTCAGTTCCCCATTTCTATCCTTCACAGATTGAAAATGTTGTCAAAAACAAAACTTTGCTTTGTGAACTAATTCAAAATCATCTGCCATTTCTGCGGCCTATCCATCAGTTTTAACACTTTTCTCTTCTACATGAGTTCTCACTGCTGCGGGAACTGACTCTTTAAATTCTTTCAACATAATCCTTTCCCTAAGAGCTTCATACATTCAGTCTTTTAAATGCTCTTGCCACCTTTTATCAAACTTATTTTGTTTGATTTTTTCAAATTCTCTATACATCCGACTTGGTTCTTTCCTTAGATTTTTAACTTTTTCTGTCGGCTTCTGGCAATAGTTCATATAGAAACATAGAAAATAGGTGCAGGAGTAGACCATTCAATGTGAGCATGGCCGATCATGCAAATTCAGTGTCCCACTCCCGCTTTCTCCCCATACCCCTTGATCCCTTTAGCCACAAGGGCCACATCAGCTCCTTCTTGAATATATCCAACGAACCGGCCCCAACAGCTTTCTGTGGTCGAGAATTCCACAAGTTCACAACTCTCCGAGAGAAGAAGTTCTTCCTCATCTCAGTCTTGAATGGCTTATCCCTTATTCTTAGGCTGTGACCCCTAATGGAAATCCCCAACATCAGGAACATTCTTCCCGCTTCTAGCCTGTCCAGTCCCGCCAGGATTTTATATGTTTCTATGAGATCCCCTCTCATTCTTCTAACCTCCAGTGAGTAAAAGCCCAGTCGATCCAGTCTTTCTTCACATGTCAGTCCTGCCATCCCAGGAATTAGTCTGGTGAACCTTCAATAGACACTCTCAATAGCAAGAATGTCCTTCCTCAAACTAGGAGACCAAAACTGCACACAGTACTCAAGGTGTGGCCTCACCAAGGCCCTGTATAACTGCAGCATTTGCCAAGTATTTGCCCATTCAGCCAGCCTGTCCAAGTCACCCTGCAGCTTCTTTGCATCCTCCTCACAGCACACACTGCCACCCAGCTTAGTGTCATCTGCAAATTTGGAGATATTGCATACAATTCCTTCGTCCAAATCATTAATGAACAGCTGATATCCTAGCACTGAACCCTGCAGTACCCCACTAGTCACTGCCTGCCACTCTGAAAGGACCCTTTTATTCCCATTCTCTGCTTCCTGTCCTCCAACCAGTTCTCTATCCATGTCAACACATTAAACACTTTAAGTGGCTTTTCTCACCTCATCATAATTCCTAGATACATCCTCTGATAATGATAACGATGCAAACACGTCATTATCTCTACCTACTAACTTATTTTGAACCAACAATACCCAAGGGGTTTTAGGCCACTTCTGTTGTTTAGCTACTTTATCAAATGAGATTTAAAAAAGGCTTGCAGATCTTTCTGACAAAACCTTGGCAGCGCTTGAACACATTTAAAGATATCCCCACAAGACCTTTGACTGGGAGGGGTTATTCCTAGTAACCACTGTTATGGGTCATGGTTTTAGAAACTCCAAAGTATATTATGAAGTTCGCCTGACCTACAACCTTTATGACAAGAGCCTTCCCTTCAGGTGTGATTCAACATTCTTCCCAGACACTTTAATCAAAACATGCTTTATTGCAAGAACTTAGTTAACATATATATATATATATATATATACATATATATATATATATATATATATAAACACACAGCAATAGTTTTTATCAATTACAAACAAAAAGACACCATACAGCTACAGTAATCTATGTATGACACTTAATGAATTTCCCCTTAACTGTTCCAATTCAAAAACAAAATCCAATAAACCAAAAACCCCTTTTCAAAGGCATGGCCCAGCACACTGTATTCTCACTTGACTAAGACTGGTCTTGGTCCCTGTGATTTTGATCCGGTTTTCAATCAGCAGATTCAAATTCCTTCCGGAAAGCAATTATCTCTCCAAAGCCACCACCAGCTTTATAAAATAAAAACAGAGAAAGACAAAGAAAATACTTATTTTCTTTTTCTGTAGTCCATAGCAGTCAAAACTGAAAATGAAACTAAAAGAAACCTCACAGCCACAGCTCAGCTCCACCCACAAAATTATATCACTGAAGCCATGTGATAAGACAAAAACCTTTCTTAAAAGGGACACTCACATGACATCTCCCCCTATCCTTGCTAATCTTTCCATTTCCACATCAAGATTCCTCATTTAAATTTCCTTTTGAGAAACTCTTTCTTTTTCCTTTTCTTATCTCTCTTTGGCTTTTTCCTTTGCTTTTAATTCCAATGTGAGCTGTCACAGTTCTATTTCTTTCTCATCCTTTTTTCCTGCATTTCTAATTGTTTCAGTTGTAATTGAATTTTAACTAATTCCAATGATTCAGACTGTGGCCGGATTCTCCCGCAATTGGTGGGACGGCCTGACGCCGGCGCCATGAGTGGCGCAAACCACTCCGACGTCTGGAATCCTCCGCACTTCCAGGGGCTAGGCCGGCGCCAGCGGGGCTGGCACTGCACCAACCGGTGCCAAAGGGCCACCGTGGGCCAGCGCGAATTGGCGCATACGCAGATCCGCTGCCATGTTCTGCTGCATGTACAGAACCACCAGCGTGTTTCCTGCACATGCGCAGGGGGTTTCTTCTCCGCGCCAGCCATGGCGGAGCCTTACAAAGTTCGGCGCGGAGAGAAAAAGTGGCCCACGGCACAGACCCACCCACAGATTGGTGAGCCCCAATCGCAGGCCAGGCCACCATGCCCCCCCCCCCCCGGCCGGGGCCATATCCCCCTGCACCCCCCGGAGGACTCCGCTAGCCGCCCTCCAAGCCAGGTCCTGCCGGGATGGACCATGTTCATTTCACACTGGCGGAATTGGCCGAAAACGGGTGGCCACTCGGCCCATCGGGGCCTGGAGAATTGCCAGGAGGGCTGCTGCAAACGGTCCCCGACCAGCGTGGCGCGATCCCCGCCCCCTCCCGAAAACTGGCGCCGGGGAATTCGGCAGCCAGCGTCGGAGCGGCGGGGCAGAATTCACGCTGCCCCCCAGCGATTATCCATCCCGGCGGTGGATCGGCGAATCCCGCCCTGTGCCCTGTGTCTCTGGCAAATTTAAATGCTGAGTTGTCACTTTAATTATCTCCACCTTCGTCATCTCTTCAGGTAAAGTCAACTGCAACTTGACCAACAAATCCAAAAGACTGTTTTAACCATCCTTTGTAAACCACCCAGAGTGACCTCTTCAACACCCAGGAAACTCCTAGCAACTGAAAGAGCCATTTCAACAGTCACTCCCTATTTAAACTGACAAGAGCATCAACACCTGAAAAAAACACATCACACCTGCTGTCTTTAAATTCACTGACCAAAGACAAACAAGGAATTATACTTTTCAATCTCAGACAAGTCCCAATATTTGTTAGGATACCGGTCCAGACCCCAATTTTTGTTAGGATACTTGACAAGAAACCCCAAACAATTTGCAATTTGTTAAACTTTGATGAAAGTATACTTCACCCTAGGAGTGATGATTCTTACTAATAGGTATCTTTTATGTTAAAACAAACTTTTCTTAAATAAAAGGGAACACTTTAACTTATGCCTTATACCTTCACTTTACGCATTCCAGCCAAGCAACCCTATACAGTTCAAAATTCACTCATAAATAAAGTTAGCATTTGTTTGTACAGGCCTTTGGCGAGAGATCCTTTCAGGGACAACTTGAATATTCTTCTGTCTTATCAGACTCAAATCTTATGACAAAACTGCCAACACCATTGACAGACCTGGCTCCTCCCATTAATTATATCATCTATATCCCACTGAGATATCCCATATCCTGCTTAGCTAGGATTGAACACCATCTCTCATGAATTAGCTACATTCAGGGAACCACCTTTCTATAAACAATATTCCATTTGCAATCTCTCTGTCAACAAATAAATGGTTAAAATCAATGGTAACTTCATTTTTGCAACTCCTTAATCACAGCTTTACCAGACATGCTGACGGTATGTATTTCAGCACAGAGTTTTTAATAACGTTACTACAACATATTATAAAATATAATGGGCGGGATTCTCCCATCTGAAGGCAGAGTGTTGATGGCGTCGTAAAAACTGGAGAGTTTAACGACGGCGCCATTGGACCGCTGTGTGTAGCGAACCTCTGCCCTCCGGGAGGCCAGCACGGCTCTGGAGCGACCCACACGTCAAATGTGCGGCGCGGGTCTGAGCATGTGCGCTGCGACCGGCGCGCATGCACGGTAGCCTCCTCTGTACCGGCCCCGACACAACATAGCCTAGGGCTACAGGGGCCGGCGCGGAGCAAAAGAGGCCCCCACCATGAGAGGCTGGCCCGCCGATCGGTAGGCCCTGATCGCGGGCCAGGCAATGATGGAGGTCCCCCGGGTTCGGAACCCCCTACCAGGCCGCCCCAGACAGGATGAATGCTGAGGTCCCGCCGGGTAAGACCAGATGTGAATGGCACCGGTGGGACTCGGGCTTTTGTGGGCGGCCACTCGGACCATCCTGGGCGGAGAATTGCCAGGGTGGGGGCGCCGTGCGGACCTTGCCGGCGCCAATGGCGCTGATTCTCTACTCAGCGGAGAATCGGCGGACCGGCATTGCTCAATTCGCGCCCGGCCCGACGATTCTGCGACCCGGCATGGGCTGAGAGAATCCCGCCCAATATGTATCAATTTCCTACAGGAGCTTCAACAGCAACATTTAAATGTAGTTGAATAAATACTTGAGGAAAGGATCAGAGGCTGAGTTGGTTTCCAAGAGCATGGCGTGGACCTGAAGGGCTGCCTCCCGTTGCTGAGAAACACGCGATGGGAGGCTGGAGAACTCCCCTTTTTCACTGGTGAACAAGTTGCTTGCTCATGGTAGCTGCAGAGTTAATTAGTTAAATGGTGAGTTAGAAAGCGTTCTCAAGTCAGCAGGGCATGACTCAGGTCTTTGTACAGGGTTTTGCTCAGGCCTGGGGCAAACAGCAGGTACACCAGCCCAACACAGTACAGCTTTAACAGAGTACTGATCCGAGGAATTTGGTGAGTGATGCACGATCAATAACTCTCGAAGCGAGATTGGAGTACAATTGAAGGCTTTATTGGACAAGATGTTTCCCCCAGCAGCGCAGGTACAGAATGCAGCAGCTAGGGAGACACAGACTCTTATACTCCGCCTTACTGGGTGGAACCAGCAGGCAGGCTTCACCAGTGATCTTGCTGTCTCAGGTACCTCCCACACCAATGGTCTTACAGCCTCAACCTGGGTAACGTAATACCCTGAATACCGACTACCACATTCACCCCCTGTTAAAAAAAAAGAGTCCGGTGGGGGTGGTGGTCTCACGTCACACAGTGTAGAGGTTATGGTGGTACCTGTCAGTGGTACAATGTTTTGCCTCATTACATGTCACAACCATTTACAGTATTCATTTACATGCACATATCAAAATGAAGCAATTAGTCGATCATGGGCCCTGGTCGTTCTCTGTGATCGTCGCAGTTTCGGCGGTAAAGCAGGTGCCGGCTTGGGCATCCGTGACTCCGGGAGCGTTACTTCTGCTTCTTCGGTAGCTTCATCACCCCTGGGTGGGACCAGTGGAAGAACCAATCCCCCTAGGAAGGGGGCAGCCGTGGAGTGCGCCGGTGGGAGGGAGGGTGGGGCTGGCGTTCAATTGAAGGCTTTATTGGACAAGATGTTTCCCCCAGCAGCGCAGGTACAGAATGCAGCAGCTGGGGAGAGACAGACTCTTATACTCCGCCTCACTGGGCGGAACCAGCAGGCAGGCTTCACCAATGATCTTGCTGTCTCAGGTACCTCCCACACAAATGGTCTTACAGTCTCAACCTGGGTTCCGTAATACCCCTAATACCGACTACCACAGTGAGTGAAAGAATTTGGTGCAGAGAGGGAAGAGGTACGTTCTGGTCCTTTAGAGAAGAAGGAGTGGTCTGAGAGAGGAATCTCAACACAGGGAAACCTGAGTGTTCAATTCCCGGGGCATTGATCAGGTAAATGGAAAGTGATTGATTGGTGAGTTTTGCGGCTTCTCTTGGATGTTTGGATTTGTTTATTGTCACGTGTACCGAGGTACACTGAAAATTATTTTTCTGCGAGCAGCTCAACAGATCATGAAGTACATGAAAAGAAAAGAAAATACATAATAGGGCAACACAAGGTACACAATGTAACAACATACACACCGCCATTGGCTGAAGCATACAGGGGTGTAGTATTAATGCGGTCAGACCATTAGAGGTACGTTTAGGAGTCTGGTAACAGTGGGGAAGAAGCTGTTTTTGTGTCTGTTCGTGCGTGTTCTCAGACTTCTGTATCTCCTGCCCGGTGGAAGAAGTTGGAAGAGTGAGTAAGCCGGGTGGGTGGGGTCTTTGATTCTGCTGCCTGCTTTCCCCAGGCAGCGGGAGGTGTAGTCAATGGATGGAGTCAATGGATGGGAGGCAGGTTTGTGTGATGGACTGAGCGGTGTTCACGACTCTCTGTAGTTTCTTGCTGTCTTGAGCCGAGCAGTTGCCATACCCAGGCTGTGATGCAGCCAGATAGGATGCTTTCTATTCTTTTTCTGTAAACTATGGTTTAAACAATTAGCAGGGTCATGTAAGCACCGTGTTGAATTTATATCGCTGCTAATTAAACTACTTAATATGACCATAAATTAATGTTGAGTAACATCTCTAGATTTGAAGCATTAATTAAACAAAGTGCTCATCATCGTCAGTTCCTCAAAAGAAGGCGAACATTTGACTGGCTTCATGGGCTGGATTCTCCATCAGCAGGATCCTCCGCTTCGCCAGCAGCGCACTCACGCCCGCGGATTTCCCGACAGCTTGGGGGTGCCCACAATGGGGAACCCCATTGGCCAGCTGCTGGGACGGAGGATCCCGCTACTGGCGGGGGTGCGCCGCATTAGGAAACGGGTGTGGCGTGACGGAGAATCCGGCCCATGATGTCTATTTGCATCAGGCCTTTAACTTTGAAAAGAAGGCCTGCTATGGTAGCTATTATTTGGCATGTGATGACAGGGCAGGTGATGTGTTGCAGCTGTAGCATGTGGGAACTGGTGAACACCTGTGTGATCCACAGCAACCACATCTGCGGTAAGTGTCCGCAGCTTGTGGAACGTTGGCTCAGATTTGATGAGCTGGAGTCCTGGACACTTTGTTCCAGGAGGAAGTCACATGTGATCAGCGAGGTACTTCAGATTTGGCCTATAATCAAGGACAGAAGGGTGTGATTGTGAGCCAGGCAGGGATAGAGAATCCAGAAATTAGCAATGGCTAAATCTTGACCCTTGCAATTGTTCAAAAGCTGCATGGCTGGCTTTTCACACATATTGTCCAGAACTTAGCAGAAAGAAAATCCAGGAGGCACACTGTCACGCCAGCGGGCGGGCCCTGAAGGAGGCAACAACGTCAGTGTTCTAGAGTGGGGACCCCAATCTCTGGTAAAATAAAATGAAGATCTCTCCCACCGTGGACACAGAGAACTGCCCACCACACACATGGGAAACAACCCCACATGCACATGGAGAAACCCCTCCCACATGCACATGTGGAATATCCATCACGGACATCGGGAACTCCCTCCATGGAGTTCCCCAGAGGTAGCACACCCCTGGCACTGCTCCCTGGCAATCTCCCTGTGATCCTTGCATGGAGATGCAAATGTATTTAAATGAGGTTCTCGACCTTCCTGGATGGGAACCTCATTACATCAGTGACAGGGGTGCGAGAACAATCGCTTAGGGTCTGGCCTCTCACGAGATGTTTCACCCGCATCACCATTTACGCCCACCAGCCATGGGATAAGATTTTCGATTCCCCCCCCCCCACTCCACGGCTTACCATTGGCCACTTACGGTCCCACCGATGTCAACGACATTTTGGCATGGCCAACCCTCTGCCACGGAACCTGCTGCTTGTCTGTCGCCGTCAGTGGGGCTGGAAGATCCTGCCGACGGGAAGGGCTGGAAAATCCATGATTGCAAAGTAACCAAGGCTGGGAAATGAATATTCAATATGTTACAAATGTTTATTGCACAAGATAGGAGCTCATGGTATTTGGGGTGAGAAATTTGCATGGATACAGGATTGGCTAATTGACCAGAATCAGTCAGTTAAATGGGTCATTTTCAGGTTGGGGAACCGTAATTAAGGAAGTGCCACAGGGATAAATGTTGGAACCTGAACTAATTACAATCTATATGAATGACTGGGGTGAAAGGACGGACTGCATTGTAGCCAAATTTGCTGCATATAAATATGGTGGGACGATACAGAGTCTGCAAGGGGATATCGATAGGGTCAGTGAGTGGGTAAAAAATTGACAGCTGAAGCATAATGTGGGAAAATATCCACTTTGGAGGAATAGAAAAACAATATTATTAAATGGAGAGAGACTGCAGAAAGCTCTGGTACAGAGGGATTTGAGTGTCCTTGTACATTAAACACTAAAAGTTACAATGCAAGTACAGCAAGTAATTAGAATGGCAAATGGAATGTTGGCCTTTATTATAAGGGAAATGGAATATGGAAATAGGGACACTTGCAATCTCTGTAATCTCCTCCAGACTCACAATGCTATGTAATCCCTCTAAACTAGCTCTAAATCCTAATTTTAATCGTCCCTTGAGTGATGGCTGTGCTTTTGGCAGTCCAAAACTCTGGAAAACTCCCCGAAGCACTCCGCTCCTCAACTTCTCTCTCTACTCCTTTAAAACATCGCCTCACCTGTCCTGTGATCTCTTTGTGTGCATAAAGTGTTCAAAGCACTGTCTGATGGAAGGAAGACTGCGAAGGAATTTTGGAGAACATCAGTCTGGCTGGGGACACTGATGGTGAAAGTGTAGGGGGAAGGAGGAACATAGAACGATACAGCGCAGTACAGGCCCTTCGGCCCTCGATGTTGCACCGACATGGAAAAAATCTAAAGGCCATCTAACCTACACTATGCCCTTATCATCCATATGCTTATCCAATAAATTTTTAAATGCCCTCAATGTTGGCGAATTCACTACTGTTGCAGGTAGGGCATTCCACGGCCTCACCACTCTTTGCGTAAAAAACCCACCTCTGACCTCTGTCCTATATCTATTACCCCTCAATTTAAGGCTATGTCCCCTCGTGCTAGCCACCTCCATCCGCGGGAGAAGGCTCTCGCTGTCCACCCTATCTAACCCTCTGATCATTTTGTATGCCTCTATTAAGTCACCTCTTAACCTTCTTCTCTCTAACGAAAACAACCTCAAGTCCATCAGCCTTTCCTCATAAGATTTTCCCTCCATACCAGGCAACATCCTGGTAAATCTCCTCTGCACCCGTTCCAAAGCTTCCACGTCCTTCCTATAATGAGGCGACCAGAACTGTACGCAATACTCCAAATGCGGCCGTACTAGAGTTTTGTACAACTGCAACATGACCTCATGGCTCCGGAACTCAATCCCTCTACCAATAAAGGCCAACACACCATAGGCCTTCTTCACAACCCTATCAACCTGGGTGGCAACTTTCAGGGATCTATGTACATGGACACCGAGATCCCTCTGCTCATCCACACTACCAAGAATTTTACCATTAGCCAAATATTCCGCATTTCTGTTATTCTTTCCAAAGTGAATCACCTCACACTTCTCCACATTAAACTCCATTTGCCACCTCTCAGCCCAGCTCTGCAGCTTATCTATGTCCCTCTGTAACCTGCAACATCCTTCCGCACTGTCTACAACTCCACCGACTTTAGTGTCGTCTGCAAATTTACTCAGGAGTGGGTAGGATGGGATGGTTAGTAATTTAGGAGTAGAGAGGGAACATAGTCCACAGTGTTAACAATCAACAGGATGATGAGAAAAAGACTGCAGCAGAGAATTTGAATATTTGATTGAGGGAGAGAGAAAGAGAGAGATCGCCCTCTTTCTCTCTCCCTCAATCAAACGTTCAAATTTTGAGGAAATCCTTATCGATGGTCTAACCCCTCATTCACTCTCATTGGTTTCTAATTCTCAGCTGCGACCTCCTGATTTGTTCAAATGGTTGTCTGTCACTTAGAAGATGATTTATTAATCAAACATTGGTCATTACTTAAGATTTACTAATGTCCATCAAAATTAATTCAGTGTCTACTTTCGCCACCTTACGAGAATAAGGGGCGGGATTCTCCCGTACCATGAGGGGCAGGGGTCCCGGCGGGACGGAGTGGCGTGAACCACTCTGGCGTCAAGCCGCCCCAAAGGTGCGGAATCCGCCGCATCTTCACGGACTAGGCTGGCACCAGAGTGGTTTGCGCCCCGCCAGCCGGCGTGGAACGACTTTGGCGCTGCACCAGCCGGGGCCGAAGGAACTCCGCCGGCCGGCGCAGGTCTGCGCATGCACGGGAGCTTCAGTGGCTGCTGACGACATCCCCGCGCATGCGCAGCGGGGTTCACCTTTGCGCCGGCCATCACGGAGGCTTACACGGCTGGCCCGGAGGGAAAGAGTGCCCCCACGGCACAGGCCCGCCCGCGGATCGGTGGGCCCCGATCGCGGGCCAGGCCACCGTGTGGTACCCCCCCGGGGCCACATTGCCCCGTGCCCCCCAGGCCCCCGGAGCCTGTCCGCGCCGCCAGGTCCCGCCGGTAAGGTAAATCCAATTTGCACTGGCGGGACCTGCATAGAACGAGACGGACTTCGGCCCATCGCAGGTCAGAGAATTGCCGGGGGGCTGCTGCGAGTGGCCGCTGACCGGTGCGGCGTGATTCCCATCCTTGCCGAATCTCTGGCGCCAGAGAATTCGACAGCCGGCGGGGGCGGGACTCATGCCACCCCCCCCGGCGATTCTCCGACCTGGCGGGGGTCAGAGAATCCCGCCCAAGATTCTCACGTCATGTCTCACTACTAAACTTACTGTTGCTAATTATTTGAGACATTCTTATTATTAAATGCACTGGAATGCAATGGTCAATTCATTATATGAAACATTTTATGAAACAGTGTCTGAATTTCTGAAGACACGGGACCAAAGTTCAATAGTTTAACCATTATCTGAAACAATAACTATCTTTTTGAAGTCAGGATGTTTTGAATAATTTTGTTCTCTCAGTATGCCCTCAATCAATTCTTAAAGGCACCACATAAATTAATGAATCAGTAAATCAATAGTTTATCGCTACCAAATGGACATGTTATTTCGTCAATTTTTTTGAGGTTTTATGTTTTGTTGATCTTGATGGGAAAATGATGACTGGTGTATATGATTAAAATACAGTGAGGAACCTCCCCATATCTTCCCCAGCAGAAGGATATCCCGTTGAGGAATCTGCTGCTCCACTCGTTTCAATTCGCTCCGAGGGGGGAGAGCAGAGATCTCACACCACTCACATCTCCTGCAGAGCACTGGTCCATCCGGCACACCTGTCAACTGATGTCCTGACACATCGGTCAGATATAATACTCAGAGTGAATTAATCCACAATGGCAAGTTCAGATACAAACAATGATTTAATTTAATGTACAATACAATGATGCAGACCCTATAACTAACTGCTCATTAACACAATGAAGCTTTGAAATGGGAGAACGCTCGAAGTTGGTGCTTGTCAGTCGATTGTTAATTATGGAGAAAAGCAGGAGTTGCCCTACTTTTTACGAAATGGTAATTTTGGCATAATGCAGCCCACTGTAAAGCTCCTTCACATTTATAAGAGGCTTTGTATATCGAGGTATATTCTCTGGAAAAGGAAATTAGGGCAAACACATCCAGAGCTCCCTGGATAACAAAAGAGAAAGAGGGCGTGATTCAGCGGACCTAAAACAAAGTCCACTTTCGAGTGTTTGATGGGATGTTTTCAGTGGCTGCAGTGTGAGATTCTCTCCGGGCACGATCTTGGCCATGCCGTGCCAGGCACGAATCCGAGCAGGCTGGTTAGATCGCGGGAGACTCTGAAATCAGGAAGCGCGCCAGATGCCATCAGTTTATGATCTAACCGGCCCGCTCCTGTTGCCAAGAAACCAGTGATCACCAATTAAGGCTAATCTGCATATTGTTAATGGCATGGATCCCCTATCTAACGGCCTCCCGTAATCTAACCTGCTCCCCAGAGAGCAGTCACATGGCGCCGTTTAGCGCACCTATTTGAAAATGTGAAGCTGGCGCAATGGCTGCTGTGCGGGTCAGAGAATGTGAGTAGACATTTTGGTAAATGGGCAGTCAGCCTGGGGACAGTGGGGCTGCTGCCGCAGTGCTTGGGTTGGGGGGGGGGGGTGCTGTGGGAATCCCCGGGGAAGGGGAGGGGTCTGGTATGGTAGGGGGTTGCCCCTGGGCTGGGGGGGGGGGGCAGGGCACAGCACCCACAGGTCCGACATGCCACCCCCAGATCATGTATACCCACACCAGGGGCAGCCTCAGATTCTGTCTGACCCTCTCACCGAACACCCCCAGCACAGACCCCCGTCCCTGGTTATTTGGTGCAGGTCAATTTAACCCGCTCTGACCGTGGCGGCCTCTGGCCGCAGAGCTGAAGGCTATTGCTATGCTCATAATGCGAGCAATCAACAGCTCCCAAGTGGATACCTGTGAATAGACGTACCATGTCACAGGCGGGTGTGACTGCTGACACACCAATCAGACTTTGCGGCCCAGACGTATTGCCTGAACACTGGAGGCTGCACAACTGGAGAGGCAGCAGGCAACAAACATACACTCTAGAGCTGGGCCAAAGCACTGGGGAAGCCCACCTGACCAGAGGGTGGGTGTCCACATCGGGGGGGAGGGGGGGGGGGTACCCGGGCCCAGTTCCATTCCAGGCTGGGGTCCGGGGTCCAGGATTCACTGCCCAGGGGCTCCCACTGTAGCTTGGGGTCCACGTACAGGGCTGAGTACCCAGCACAAGCGGGACATTGGATGGCAACCTGCGAGCTGGCGGGAATGTAAGGGTGGGGGAGGCATGGCGGACTCAAGGGTCCGGGGGTGGAAGACAAAGTTGATTGTTGGTCGCACCCCCTCTCCAATTCCTTACAGTAATCACAGTATGGATGATACTGTGGACCCCACAGCTGCCGACCTCGCAGTGCCGGGGGTTGGCAGTCCAGGCAGCCAGACGCCGGAGAAGGCAGCAGCAGCAGCGTCAATGGAGGTTGGAGGCGGCAGTTCATGTGCAAGGGCCCACTCCATATCCTGAGTACCCGGCCACCCATCAGCCGTGGTGGGACCCAGAAGGAGAGGCCAGCGAGGGCCCAAGGTGTGCAGGTGTCGCTGGGCGTTCGAGTAGATGTCAGATCGCATGTGCCGCAGGAGGCTCCGCCTCAATAAGGGGAAAGTGCGGCACCTGTGCCATGTCCTTGGCACCACGTGGAGGAGGAGGATGCACACTCCCGTGAAGTCACGGATGCCCTCATTGCCAGGGCAGCTGACTCTGTAAACTTTGACCTGGGGGGGGAATGATGGGCTATGGTGGGGGTCAGTCATGAGTAACGCTGCTGCACGTGGGTGGGGTGTGCAGGTGGGTGCCAAGGTGTACTTGGTATTGTGCTGGGGAGGGAGCGGGGCAGAGGGGTGCTACTGCAGGGCTGTGGGGGTGAGGACGTCGGGGGGTGGCAGGTGGGACCGGGGGCTGATGCCAACTCACCTGCGCAGCCCGGTGGAGGCCTCTTGCGGTTCTGGGTAACGATCCATCTGGTAACACTTCCACGCTGACGAACACTGGCACTGCCTCCCAGGCGGTGCTGACTGCCTTGTAGCTGACCCTCCCACCCCCTTGACAGTGCCAGCCTGGCATTCAGGCACCTTTGCAGTGCCACCCAGGTGCCCTGGAGGGGTGCCTGGTTGGCACTGCCAGTATTGCATGCGGGCAGTGCCAAGGTCCCTGGGTGTAAGGGGGAGTGCCAGGGTACTATCATGTTATGACCACCGAGGGGGTTGAATGGCCTGTGAGACCCCCAAGGTGCCACCACGTCTGGTCCACATTTGTGAAAATCAGCGCTATACGGCACCTGGTCAAGATCGCGCAGCTTCGGCCATTGACCCCTGGGCACCGGATGAAAGATGCTGGTTAAAATTTGCTGATCTGGATCACGCCCAGTGAGGGCTTGATCAGATTGCACCGGGTGGAGCGAGTTGGGTTACGGGTGTGGAGCCCGAATGGGGACTCTCACAGGATTCACCCATTGCACGTGGGTCCACACTGGGCGCAATATGGTGGCTGATGCGCGACCAAAAAATTAAGATCAAGAAGAAAAAGTGTGGTTTTGACAACAATCGGGTAAAAACTCTAATTGAGAACCAGGCTGAATATAAAGGTTCACAGGGGAGATGAAGAAGTAAATCAAAGAAGCAAAGAGGGAGTATGAAAAGACAGTGGCAGTTATGAGAATTCCAAGGTCTTCTATAGGTAATTAAGTCGTAAAGGGATGGTAAAAGGAGGAGGAGAAATAATGAGGGACTAATAAGGTGATTTGTACATGGAAGCAGAGGACGTAGAACATAGAACATTACAGTGCAGTACAGGCCCTTCGGCCCTCGATGTTGCGCCGACCGCGAAACCCCTCTAAAGCCCATCTACACTATTCCCTTATCGTCCATATGTCTATCCAATGACCATTTGAATGCCCTTAGTGTTGGCGAGTCCACTACTGTTGCAGGCAGGGCATTCCACGCCCGTACTACTCTCTGAGTAAAGAACCTACCTCTGACATCTGTCCTATATCTATCTCCCCTCAATTTAAAGCTATGTCCCCTCGTGCTAGACATCACCATCCGTGGAAAAAGGCTCTCGCTGTCCACCCTATCTAATCCTATGATCATCTTGTATGCCTCAATTAAGTCATCTCTTAACCTTCTTCTCTCTAACGAAAACAGCCTCAAGTCCCTCAGCCTTTCCTCATAAGTTCTTCCCTCCATACCAGGCAACATCATGGTAAATCTCCTCTGCACCCTTTCCAATGCTTCCACATCCTTCCGATAATGCGGTGACCAGAACTGCACGCAATACTCCAAATGCGGCCGCACCAGAGTTTTGTACAACTGCAACATGACCTCATGGCTCCGAAGCTCAATTCCTCGACCAATAAAAGCTAACACACCGTATGCCTTCTGAACAACCCTCTCAACCTGGGTGGCAATTTTCAGGAATCTATGTACATGGACACCGAGATCTCTCTGCTCATCTACACTACCAAGAATCTTACCAAAAGCCCAGTACTCTGTCTTCCTGTTATTCCTTCCAAAATGAATCACCTCACACTTTTCTCCATTAAACTCCATTTGCCACCTGCCAGCCCAGCTCTGCAGCTTATCTATGTCCCTCTGTAACTTGTAACATCCTTCTGCACTGTCTACAACTCCACCGACTTTCGTGTCATCTGCAAATTTACTCACCCATCCTTCTACGCCCTCCTCCAGGGCATTTATAAAAATGACAAACAGCAGTGGCCCCAAAACAGATTCTTGTGGTACACCACTAGTAACTGAACTCCAGGCTGAACATTTCCCATCAACCACCACCCTTTGTCTTCTTCCAGCTAGCCAATTTCTGATCCAAACTGCTAAATCACCCTGAATCCCATGCCTCTGTATTTTCCGCAATAGCCTACCGTGGGGAACCTTATCAAACACTTTACTGAAATCCATATACACCACATCAACTGCTTTACCCTCGTCCACCTGTTTGGTCACGTTTTCAAAGAACTCAATAAGGTTTGTGAGGCACGACCTACCCTTCACAAAACCATGTTGACTATCTCTGATCAAATTATTCCTTTCCAGATGATTATACATCCGATCTCTTATAAACCTTTCCAAGACTTTGCCCACAACAGATGTAAGGCTCACTGGTCTATAGTTACCGAGGTTGTCTCTACTCTCCTTCTTGAACAAGGGGACAACATTTGCTATCCTCCAGTCTTCTGGCACTATTCCTGTAGACAAAGACGACTTAAAGATCAAAGCCTCAGCAATCTCCCTAGCTTCCCAGAAAATCCTAGGATAAATTCCATCCAGCCCAAGGGACTTATCTATTTTAACACTTTCCAGAATCGCTAACACCTCCTCCTTACGAACCCTTCTAGTCTAGTAGCCTATATCTCAGTATTCTCCTCCACAACATTGTCTTTTTCCTGTGTGAATACTGACAAAAAATACTCATTTAGCACCTTTCCTATCTCCTCGGACTCAACGCACAACTTCCCACTACTTTCGTTGACTGGCCCTACTCTTACCCTAGTCATTCTTTTATTCCTGACATATCTGTAGAAAGCTTAATGGTTATCCTTGATCCTACCTGCTGTCATGGCTGAGGTATTAAAATTAATACTTTGAATCTGTCTTTTACAAGGACGATGATGCCGTCCAAGCCATTGTGAAAGATAAGATAATGCGGACAGGGGAAAGGGTTACAATTGATAAGGTATTTGATAGGCTGTCCAAATATAAAATGGATAAGGTTCCAGGACCAGATGAGATACATCCAAGGATACTGAAGGAATTGAGAGTGAAAATTAGGGAGGCCTGACAATAATTTTTCAATATTCTTTGAACATAAGGGTGGTGTCAGAGGACTGGAGATTTGTTCAAAAAAAGGTACAAGGATAAACTCGGCAACGACAAGCCAGCCACTTTAGCTTCAATGTTGGGGAACTGTCAAAAAATATAATTCTGGAAAAAATTCTGTTATTGTGTATTAACCTGTCTGATATATACCAGCCTAATTTAACACTAACTGTACATTAACCTCTCTGATATATACCAGCCTGATTTAACTATCACTGTACATTAAGCTGTCTGATATGTACCAGCCTGATTTAACACTCACTGTACATTAACCTCTCTGACATATACCAGGCTGATTTAACACTCACTGTACATTAACTTCTCTGATATATACCAGCCTGATTTAACTCTCACTGTACATTAAGCTGTCTGATACATACCAGCCTGATTTAACATTCACTGTACATTAACCTCTCTGACATATACCAGCCTGATTTAACACTCACTGTACATTAACCTCTCTGATATTTACCAGCCTGATTTAACACTCACTGTACATTAAGCTGTCTGATATGTACCAGCCTGATTTAACTCTCACTGTACATTAACCTGTCTGATATATACCAGCCTGATTTAACCCTCACTGTACATTAACCTCTCTGATATATACCAGGGGCAGCACGGTAGCATGGTTGTTAGCATAAATGCTTCACAGCTCCAGGGTCCCAGGTTCGATTCCCGGCTGGGTCACTGTCTGTGCGGAGTCTGCACGTCCTCCCTGTGTGTGCGTGGGTTTCCTCCGTGTGCTCCGGTTTCCTCCCATAGTCCAAAGATGTGCGGGTTAGGTGGATTGGCCAGGCTAAATTGCCCTTAGTGTCCTAAAAAATAAGTTTAATGGGGGTTGTTGGGTTACTGGTATAGGGTGGATACGTGGGCTTGAGTAGGGTGATCATTGCTCGGCATAACATCGAGGGCCGAGGGGCCTGTTCTGTGCTGTACTGTTCTAAAAAAAACTCTCACTGCACATTAACCTGTCTGATATATACCAGCCTGATTTAACCCTCACTGTACATTAACCTGTCTGATATGTACCTGCCTGATTTAACACTCACTGTACATTAACCTGTCTGATATGTACCTGCCTGATTTAACACTCACTGTACATTAACCTCTCTGTTATATACCAGCTTGATTTAACACTCTCTGTACATTAACCTGTCTGATATGTACCAGCCTGATTTAACACTCGCTGTACATTAAGCTCTCTGATATATACCAGCCTGATTTAACACTCACTGTACATTAACCTCTCTGATATATACCAGCCTGATTTAACTCTCACTGTACATTAACCTGTCTGATATATACCAGCCTGATTTAACCTTCACTGTACGTTAACCTGTCTGATATGTACCAGCCTGATTTAACCCTCACTGTACATTAACCTGTCTGATATATACCTGCCTGATTTAACACTCACTGTACAGTAAGCTGTCTGATATATACCAGCCTGATTTAACCCTCACTGTACATTAACCTCTCTGATATATACCAGCCTGATTTAACCCTCACTGTACATTAACCTGTCTGATATATACCTGCCTGATTTAACACTCACTGTACAGTAAGCTGTCTGATATATACCAGCCTGATTTAACCCTCACTGTACATTAAGCTGTCTGATATATACCAGCCTGATTTAACCCTCACTGTACATTAACCTGTCTGATATATACCTGCCTGATTTAACACTCACTGTACAGTAAGCTGTCTGATATATACCTGCCTGATTTAACTCTCACTGTACAGTAAGCTGTCTGATATATACCAGCCTGATTTAACACTCACTGTACATTAACCTGTCTGATATGTACCTGCCTGATATAACACTCACTGTACATTAACCTGTCTGATATATACCTGCCTGATTTAACACTCACTGTACAGTAAGCTGTCTGATATTTACCAGCCTGATTTAACACTCACTGTACATTAACCTGTCTGATATATACCAGCCTGATTTAACACTCACTGTACATTAACCTCTCTGATATATACCAACCTGATTTAACACTCACTGTACATTAAGCTGTCTGATGTATACCAGCCTGATTTAACCCTCACTGTACATTAACCTGTCTGATATATACCAGCCTGATTTAACCCTCACTGTACATTAACCTGACTGATATATACCAGCCTGATTTAACCCTCACTGTACATTAACCTCTCTGATATATACCAGCCTGATTTAACTCTCATTGTACATTAACCTGTCTGATATATACCAGCCTGATTTAGGACTCACTGTACAGTAAGCTGTCTGATATATACCAGCCTGATTTAACACTCACTGTACATTAACCTGTCTGATATATACCAGCCTGATTTAACACTCACTGTACATTAACCTCTCTGATATATACCAACCTGATTTAACACTCACTGTACATTAAGCTGTCTGATATATACCAGCCTGATTTAACCCTCATTGTACATTAAGCTGTCTGATATGTACCAGCCTGATTTAACACTCACTGTACATTAACCTGTCTGATATATACCAGCCTGATTTAACCCTCACTGTACATTAACCCGTCTGATATGTACCAGCCTGATTGAACACTCTCTGTACATTAACCTGTCTGATATATACCAGCTTGATTTAGCACTCACTGTACATTAACCTGTCTGATATATACCAGCCTAATTTAACACTCTCTGTACATTAACCTGTCTGATAAATACCAGCTTGATTTAGCACTCACTGTACATTAACCTCTCTGATATATACCAGTCTGATTTAACACTCACTGTACATTAACCTCTCTGATATATACCAGCCTGATTTAACACTCACTGTACATTAACCTCTCTGATATATACCAGCCTGATTTAACACTCACTGTACATTAAGCTGTCTGATATATACCAGCCTGATTTAACCCTCACTGTACATTAACCTGTCTGATATATACCAGCCTGATTTAACACTCACTGTACATTAACCTCTCTGATATGTACCAGCCTGATTTAACACTCACTGTACATTAACCTCTCTGATATATACCAGCCTGATTTAACCCTCACTGTACATTAACCTGTCTGATATATACCAGCCTGATTTAACACTCACTGTACATTAACCTGTCTGATATATACCAACCTGATTTAACACTCACTGTACATTAAGCTGTCTGATATATACCAGCCTGATTTAACACTAACTGTACATTAAGCTGTCTGATGTATACCAACCTGATTTAACACTCACTGTACATTAACCTGTCTGATATATACCAGCCTGATTTAACCCTCACTGTACATTAACCTGTCTGATATGTACCTGCCTGATTTAACCCTCACTGTACATTAACCTGTCTGATATATACCAGCCTGATTTAACCCTCACTGTCCATTAACCTGACTGATATATACCAGCCTGATTTAACCCTCACTGTACATTAACCTCTCTGATATATACCAGCCTGATTTAACTCTCACTGTACATTAACCTGTCTGAGGTATATCAGGATCCAATCAAGATCAACTCCATGGCTGATTAGAATGGAAAGAAAAACATTGGGATCACAGACTAAGAAGTATTTTTAATTGCCAAGCTTGTTGCTTTTTGAGTTTTGGAAGAAAGAAGATTTTGAAATCAATTTAAGTTCCAAACCGGAATTGGCAATCTTCTGTGTTAAATGTCAGAACACACCATAACCTCCAACCTTTGCAAAGTGCAAGAGCTTTTGAAAATAGACAGTTCTAATTTATCATGTCTGAATATTGATGAGGATAATTAACATTGTTTATTATCCAGTTTAGCACATCGACAATGCCCTCCAAGGCTCCCGATAATTGTGGAGATACGTTTTTGCATTGGCAAGAGTTTTCCCTTCTGCTAATTAGCCCAACTTGGGAAATGTAAATGAGGTAGAATTATCATAATTTATTAACTCAGGATTTTCACTCCCCTGGTTGTGTAACAGAATAAAGGCTGCCCCTAGGACATCTGCCGTCCATGTGACCACTTCCACTCTCTAGGAGCTGTCAAATCCCATTCTACCATTCAGACCTTCCGTCAAAACTAGCTCAAAATCCAGCTCTCTCTGTGCAAAGGAGTCCATTGGGCCCATCAACTCCATGCTGTCTCTTTGAAGGAGATACCCAGTTTGTCCCACTCCTGCATTCTTTCTCCATAATGCTTAAATGTCCTCTTTTCAAGTCTAGATCCAGAGCATCAGGGAACCTCGCTGTCCGGAGGAAGCCATTTTGTTCATAAGGGCTGTACTGTCACTTTGAAAGAGTTATCCAAATTAATTGCCCACTCCCTTCTCGTTATCCATAAACCTGAAATTATTTTCAAGTATTTGTCCAATTCTCATTTGAAAATTATTAATGAATCTGCTTCAGCACATCCCAGGTCGTAGCAACTTAATGCGTAAAATAAAGTCACATCACACTGCCCCTCTGGATATTTTGCCCAGCCTCAAGTCTCTGTTCCCTGCTGACTGACTCCCCTCCCTCCTTTCACCCGCCCCAGCTGCAAACACCCCCAGCCAGGGCAACCAGACCCCATCTACTCTATAAAGATAGGAAATGGTGTAAACCCCTTATCTGGAGCTGGATTCTTCGATTCAGAGGCATTGTCCCCATGCCGGTGTGCAAATGGTGGTTTTTTACACTAGAAAAAATGGTGTAAAACGGCCACCGATTCCCCGTGTTGCTGGGGGCTGGCAGGAAGGCAGCGTAGAGCACCTGCTCTAGCTGCCGATACAGCCCAGAAAATTGCCAGGTCTGTGGCCACGCATGCGCATGGCAGGGGCCATGCCGTGCAACATGGCAGCGACCACTCGTGGACCCGGCACCCAAAATAGTCCCCACCTTTGGCTGGCTTGAGCGACCCAGACCAACCCCCCACAGTGCCGCCAGCCTCTGGTGAAGTCCCCCCCCCGCCCACGGATCAGCTCTCTCCCGACTGTGGCGGCGCTGAACTGAGTCCGCAGCCGCCACACCGAGTTCCCGACGGGTGAGACCATACGTGTCCCGCGCAGTCGGGAACTCGGCCGGTCGGGGGCGGAGAATCGGGGGGTGGGCCTCGGGCAACGTCCTGAGGCCATTGATACGTGGCGCAGTACGCTGCTTTGGAGGCGGCGGAGCATCGCCAAAGCGGCGCTGCCCCTAATTTGGTCGGGAACTTTGATTCGCGATTTCAGCATTGGCAACCAGAGAGTCCAGCCTCTGATCTCTGACCTAACTCCATTTCAATGTCTTGACCCCAATACAATTGGTTATCAAAATATGTTTAAAGTTAGATTTAAAATTAACAATTGACTTAGCAGCAATTGCTATTTACAGAAAAAAGCACCAACAATATTCTGAACCCCTCTATTACCAGTTAACCATATCTCTACCCCAAGGAATCTCTGTGTGAGTGAAACCCCTCAGTTAGGCCAACGGCTGCTGGAAATGTGACACTGAGGCAGAGGATTTCTCAGACCTCCGTTATCAGGGGCATGATCTCTCTGAAAGTTCCTGCCTCGGCGCCAGCCACTTCACACTCCAATAACTATCGACCAGCCCCAGCATTTCAACTTCAGGATTTCAGTGAGATTTTTTCCTTTCATTTTAAGTCTTCTCAGTTCACCTGTGACATGAAGAGATACGAAAGTGGGAAAAGTCTGACTGCAGATTGGACGGGGCCAGACCCAGGATAACACAGACGCTGGAGTAACAGTAACAAGGAGAAGGGTAACTGTAATCTGATAATCCAGGAGAGTGAAGTGGGGCTGGAATATTGTCATTGGCAGGAAGCTGGATAAACAGGAGTGAGAAAGGAATAGAAGGACATGCTTACAGGGAGCGGGCAGCTTTACATCCAGAATTAACATTAGCATGGACCAGTTAAAGCATTTGTGTTTCTAAATCACAATACATTCACTTTTTGAAGTGTAGTCTCTGTGTTAATGCCAGAAGCGCAGCAGCCAATTGGCTCACATCAAGCTCGCAAACACAGCAATGTGATAATGGTCAAATCATCTATTTTATTTTAGTAGTGCTGGTTAAAGCACACACATTGGCCCAGGAGAGAATGTCCTCTGCTCTTAGAACAAAGAACAAAGAAAAGTACAGCACAGGAAAAGGCCTTTCGGCCTTCTAAGCCTGTGCCCGCCATGCTGCCTGTCTAAACTAAAATCTACACTTCCTGGGTCCGTACCCCTCTATTCCCATCCTATTCATGTATTTTTCAAGATGCCCCTTAATTGTCACTATCGTCCCTGCTTCCACCACCTCCTCCGGCAGCGAGTTCCAGGCACCCACTACCCTCTGTGTAAAAAAAACCTGCCTCGTACATCTCCTCTAAACCTTGCCCCTCGCACCTTAAACCTATGCCCACTAGTAATTGACCCCTCTACCCTGGGAAAAAGCCTCTGACTATCCACTCTGTCTATGCCCCTCATAATTTTGTAGACCTCTATCAGGTCGCCCCTCAACCTCCGGCATTCCAGTGAGAACAAACCAAGTCTATTCAACCGCTCCTCATAGCTAATGCCCTCCATACCAGGCAACATCCTGGTAAATCTCTTCTGCACCCTCTCTAAAGCCTCCACATACTTCTGGTAGTGTGGTGACCAGAATTGAATACTATACTCCAAGTGTGGCCTAACTAAGGTTCTATACAGCTGCAACATGACTTGCCAATTCTTATACTGAATGCCCCAGCCAATGAAGGTAAGCATGCCTTCTTGACTACCTTCTCCACCTGTGTTGCCCCTTTCAGTGATCTGTGGACCTGTACACCTAGATCTCCCTAACTGTCAATACTCTTGAAGGTTCTACCATTCATTGTATATTCCCTACCTGCATTAGACCTTCCAAAATGCATTACCTCCCATTTGTCCGGATTAAACTCCATCTGCCATCTCTCCGCCCAAGTCTCCAAACGATCTAAATCCTGTTGTATCCTCTGACAGTCCTCATCGCTATCCCCAATTCCACCAACCTTTGTGTCGTCTGCAAACTTACTAATCAGACCAGTTAGATTTTCCTCAAAATCATTTATAGATACTACGAACAGCAAAGGTCCCAGCACTGAACCCTGCGGAACACCACTCGTCACAGCCCTCCAATCAGAAAAGCAGATTGGGTTTGGATTGGAGAGCGTGTGTGTTGGGATTAGGTTTGGGATGGAGGGTGTGTGTATTGGGATTAGGTTTGGGATGGAGGGTGTGTGTATTGGGATTAGGTTTGGGATGGAGGGCGTGAGTATTGGGATTAGGTTTGGGATGGAGGGTGTGTGTATTGGGATTAGGTTTGGGATGGAGGGTGTGTGTATTGGGATTAGGTTTGGGATGGAGGGTGTGTGTATTGGGATTAGGTTTGGGATGGAGGGTGTGTGTATTGGGATTAGGTTTGGGATGGAGGGTGTGTGCATTGGGATTAGGTTTGGGATGGAGGGTGTGTGTATTGGGATTAGGTTTGGGATGGAGGGTGTGTGTATTGGGATTAGGTTTGGGATGGAGGGTGTGTGCATTGGGATTAGGTTTGGGATGGAGGGTGTGTGTATTGGGATTAGGTTTGGGATGGAAGGTGTGTGTATTGGGAATAGGTTTGGATTGGAGGGTGTGAGTATTGGGTTGGAGGGTGTATGAATTGGGATTATATTTGGGATGGAGGGGTGTGAATTGGGATTAGATTTGGGATGGAGGAGAGCTTCTGGTGATGTCATGTGGGAGCAAGTCGCACGCAGGGCGGCACGGTGCCACAGTGGCTAGCACTGTTGCCTTACAGCTCCAGGGCCCCGGGTTCAATTCCAGCCTCGGCTGACGGTCTGTGTGGAGTTTCTTGTTTAAAGAAATGTCATGGAATCTTTTACATCCTCCTTAAAGGATGGGTTGAGGTTTGGTTCAATATCTCAATGGCGCACACCTTCAGTACTGCGCGCCATTATTTGGTGTTCAAAGTCTCTGGGGTGTGACCTGAGCCCACAGGTTTCATGAATCAGAGGTGAGAATGCTTCCTTAACCCTTTAGG
Organism: Scyliorhinus canicula; assembly: GCF_902713615.1. NCBI lineage: Eukaryota > Metazoa > Chordata > Chondrichthyes > Carcharhiniformes > Scyliorhinidae > Scyliorhinus > Scyliorhinus canicula. Next base: position 4,181,143 of record NC_052163.1, read on the forward strand.
TGCAATGGCCTGTTTGTATGTTGTGCACTGAGTGTTAAATCAGGCCGGCCTATATCAGACAGATTAATGTTTTCCTTGCTTAAGGAGGGATGTACTTGCCTTGCACACAGTTCAGAGAAGTTTCGCGGGGCTGATTCCTGGAAAGAGAGTCATTTGAAAATGAGGATTTGTCTTCTGAGGAAATATTGAGCAGGTTAGATCCATACTCACTGGAGTTTAGAAGAATGAGAGGTGAATGTTTCAAATGTTTAAGATTCTGCGGGGACTTGACAGGGCGGATGTTGAGAGAATGCTTCCCCTTGAGCGGAAGTCTCGAACTCGGGGTCACAGTTTAAGGATAAAGGGCAGGATTCTCCGTTTTTGAGATTAAGTGCTGACGCCAACGGAGAATCCGTGGACCTTTACGGCAGAAAAATCGGCGCTGCACCTGGACCGATTCTGCTACCGTTGAGGGGCTAGCACCGGCACCGCGTGGAACACACTCGATTTCCATGAAAAATGATGCGGGATCGGCCGCACACTCCCCACACACACACTAATTGAAGCCAAAAAGTTGGGACAGGTTGTGCTCGAACGTGCCCATTCAGCTGATGGGTCAGCTGGGGTCAGAGGGCATGGTGGTGCCCTGGGAGACACCTATATGACCCCTGGCACTAGGTTTAAAGTGGGCTGTTAGCGGTGTGTGCAGCTGCATGGCTGACTTGAAATAAAATGAAATGAAATGAAAATCGCTTATTGTCACGAGTAGGCTTCAAATGAAGTTACTGTGAAAAGCCCCTAGTCGCCACATTCCGGCGCCTGTTCAGGGAGGCTGGTACGGGAATTGAACCGTGCTGCTGCCCTGCCTTGGTCTGCTTTCAAAGCCAGCTCTTTAGCCCTGTGCTAAACCAGTCCCTTGCCGGCCGCAGCAATGATGCTCCGTGTCTGTCCACCCCAACCCCACAGCCCACTTCCTGGCCACCCCTCACTACTCCTCCTGGCCATGGGAGAGCCACCCTCCGGCCAGCAGTATGACTGTCGGCAAATTATGGTGCTGTTGGTCACTGTCCGTTCACTCTCTCTCTCTCAGCACCCACCACGATTTTTGAAAGCACAAGCGAACCATGCCATCGGGAACCCAGCCCATCGGTGGTGGAGAATAGCGGGTGGGCCCACTAATGATATGCAAATGGCGTTTAAAGTACGCGCAGAGTGAAACGCAATGACGCTGTTTTCGAGGTGACGTAGAATCACGATTTGACGTTAAACCAGTGCCTGCCGCGATTTTTACGTCGGAAGCTATTCTCCACCGATCGTACTCCCCCCAATTTTGCTGTCGGCTGATGGAGAATCCCGCTCTAGGTGCCTCCCATTTAACACAGAGATGAGAAGGATTTTTTTCTCTGAGTGTTAGTCTGTGGAATTCTCTTCCTCGGAGAGCAGTGCGGGCCGGGTCACTGAATATGTTCGAGGCTGAGTTAGACAGATTTCTGATCGGCAAGGAGGGGGTCAAGGGTTGTTGGAGGGGTTGGGGCAGGGGGAGGTGCAGGCAGGAAAGTGGGGTTAAGGCCACAATCAGATCAGCCATGATCTGACTGAATGTCTCAGGCTCGAGGAGCTAAATGGCCTCCTCCTGTTCCTATTTCTTATATTCTCACTTCGGCAATGTTGAAATTTCTGAAGATGTTGAGCAATTGCCAAAATGTCTTGTCGACTTGTCTTTAGCAATCTACCCGCGCTTTGGTGTTTCATTTTAACAAGGGGAATTGTTAAACAGATTTTTTTTTTGTTGCCGCAGAGATTTTGAAACTTTTGCAATCCCAGGTGGGTGAGTAATATTACTGTCAATGTCGACTCTCCTGCACTAATGACCAGCATGAAGATAACATCAGGAAACAGGACAGGGAGGTAGCCGGATCCTACAGGTGACTGAATGGAGAATGGACACAAACCTGTGGAGAGGCAGGAACGCAGAAATTCACAAAAATGCTGGATCCAGCATCCAGCACTGGGCGAATATTGAAGGCAGACAGAGAGGGAGGAAGCTGTATAATACATGGGCACATGAATGGCAGACACTTTGAAACAAGCTCTTTGAACTTCAGTCTGCTGAGACAGTGGGGAATTGCAATGTGGGAAGAACATCAGAAACATCACTAAACCCAGAAGGTGGTGATGAATGAAAGACACAGAGTGTTCAGCTGAGTGTGAATTGGAACGGTGATGGTGTGGGTCTTTACAGTCAGGGACACATGAAAGTCAAGAACTTAAATCCCCCAAAATATATCAAAATACTCGGCTGTATTTGTACCGAGCCTGGTTGGAGTCATCAAATACATGCATTTGGAAGTTTTAATAGTAATGTCACTGAACTAGTAATCCAGCCGAACAGGCTAATGCCAAGAGAACACAGGTTTCAATCTCACCATGGCAGACGGTGGAACTTAAATTCAATAAATAAATCAAATCTGGAATTGAAGCTAGCCCGAGTAATGGTCACCACAAAACTATAATCGATTATTGTTAAAAACTCATTTGGTTCACATTCGGGAAGGAAATCTGCCACCGTCACCTGGTCTGGCCCAGATGTGACTCCAGATCCACGGCAATGTGGCTGACTCACAGCTGCCCTCTGAAATGTCCTAACAAGACTCGCAGTTCAAGGGCAATTAGGGATGGGAGACAAATGTTGGACTTGGTCAGTGACACTCACATCCTACGACAGAATGAAGAGAAAAAGAGTGCAGCTGATGTTAAGTAGATACATGCCACGGTCATTTTCATGCACAGAGGGTGGAGGCGTGGGCTTAAGTAGTGTGCTCTTTCCAAGGGCTGATGCAAACTCAATGTGCCAAATGGCCTCCTTCTGCACTGCAAATTCCATGAATCAAAGGCAGGTAAATGGAGTTAAGATTCAAGCCAGCCATGATTTTGTTAAGTGAGGAAACTAACAGATGGGATGAATGGCCTCCTAGTGTTCCAATGAGTTGGCATTTCATTATTATGGGATGTTAGTGCAGGGGAACACAGTGGAATATTTTCCGATTTCAATTAATTTCTGCGCCTGATACAGTAATCTGTCTTTCTGCGACTGGTGTGTGTGAGTTCCCACCACTTTCCAACACCCCTGTCTATTACACCTGCAATGTGCAATCGGGAAACCTAACGACATTCACCCGCCTGTTTTGTCCAAATTCCAAGGAGCTGCTTTCCTGCTAATCGAAAGTTAGATGGTGAGGAATGAGACCAGGCCATTATTGGTCCATGCTCCTCATGGGGGCTGGTTTAGCTCAGTGGTCTGTACAGCTGGTTCATGACGCGGAACGAGGCCAGCAGCGCGAGTTCAATTCCCGTACCGGCTGAGGTCATTGATGAAGGCCCAGCCTTCTCAACCTAGCCCCTCGCCTGAGGTGTGGTGACTCTCAGGTTAAATCACCACTAGTCAGCTCTCTCTCCCCTCAAAGGGGAAAGCCTATGTTCATCTGGGATTATGGTGACCCTCCATTATCACAGACTCTAACCACCCATTCAATCTGCTGAAGGAAGTTTCCCCTCTAATCCTCTCTGACCACCTGGCACACCCCTCCCCCAAACAGAAATGAAGTAATCTTTGAAAATATTTACCCATGCTTATGTCATTTTCTATCTCTGCCTGTTCTGTGCATGAGGAATTCCAATGTAATTTCCATGTTCTTGCTGCCACATTGTCCCTTTAACTTGTTAGAGTCCAGTTCTTGTCAGCGAAGGAATTTTCATGCGCCCTAATCGCTGCTTAATCTTTAGTGAGTTTGAAAACCCTGATTCAGTATCTCCCCTTTGCTAAGATTGTCAGCATCGCGCTCAAACTGGGTACCTGCAGAACACAAGAGTGCAGCTATACTCCTGACCGTGCATTCCTGCAGAATGCACCGAGGACAATGTAGATCATCAAAATTGTGAGCAAAGCTTCACGTCCGGTTGTGTGAAATCCTATTGCCCTTCTCTCTCCTTGTTTTGTTTAGTGTTTTTCTTCAGGGGCTTAACTAATTCTGTCTTAAATATTATGAATGACCTGGCTTCCACATTCCCTGTGGTAATACATATTTCAAATTCTCAGAATCCATTGAATGAAAAAACAATTCTTCCCATTGCCTTCATTACACTCTGGAACTAATACTAATTTCTGCTCTCCAGTCACTGTAAATAATCTTTTCCCGTTTACTTTAAGAAATCCTCTCATAGTTCAGAACATTTCTATTAGATTGCCCTTAACTCTTTCTGCTCAGTGATTATTAGTGTAATCTCTCATTTTCACGAGACTTGAGTCATTCCGGGAATTTAGGTCCCACATTTTCAAGACTCCCATATTCCTTCTGTCATAAATTCCAGAATCTCCACAGAGCTTAACCCAACTGATTATAATATAAGAGTGTGAATGGAATTGGGACTGGGAATTTTTCCATTTTGTTTGTTGGAATATTGGATGTGGATGTCACCGGCTAGGCCGGCATTAGTGACCCATACTTGAGAAGGTGGTGATCACTCTTGAACTGCTGCAGTCCATGTGGTGTAAGTACACCCACAGTGCTGTGGAATTTTGTGAATTTTGACCCAGCGACAATGAAGAAACGGGCAATATACTTCCAAGTCAGGGTGGTGAGTGACTTAGAGGGGAACCTCCAGGTGATGAGGTTCCCAGGTATCTGCTGCACTTGTCCTTCTAGATGGTAGACTTCTCCGGTTTGGAAAGTGCTGTTGAAGGAGCCTTGGCGAATTGTTGTTGTGCATTTTGTAGATGGTAGGCTGCCACTGTGTGTCCATGGTGGGTGGAACGGATGTTGAAGGTGGTGGAATGGGGAGCAATCAAGCGGGGCTGCTTTGTCCTGGATGGTGTCGAGTTTCTTGAGAGTTGTTGGAGCTGCACTCACCAGGCAAGTGGAGAATATTCCATTACACTCCTGACTTGTGCCTTGTAGATGATGGATAGGCTTGGGGGGGGGGGGGGGGGGGGGGGGGGGGGGAGGGGGGGTCAGGAGGTGAATTACTTGCCGTAGGATTCCAAGCCTCTGATCTGCTCTTGTAGCCGCAGTATTTATATGGCAAGTCCAGTTCAGTTTCTGGTCAATGGTAACCCTCAGGATGTCCACCCTGCGCGATTCAGCGCTGTTAATGCCATTGAATGTCAAGTGGAGGTTAATGGATCCTCTTTTGTAGGAGATGGTCATTGCCTGGCACTTGTGAGGCACAAATGTTGTTTGCCATTTGTCAGCCCAAGCCTGAATATTGTCCAGGTCTTGGACATGAACTACATCATTATCTGAGGAGTCGTGAATAGTGCTGAACATTGTGCAGTCATCAGTGAACATCCCCACTTCTGACTTTATGATGGAAGGAAGGTCATTGACGAAGCAGCTGAATGGTTGGGCCTCGGACACTACCCTAAGGAACTCCTGCAGTGATGTCCTGGAGCTGAGACGATTGACCTCCAACATGCCCAGTATTGGTCATTAATTTTTTTGATTTTAATCATTTCAACATGGACCATGCTGTAGCAGAGGAGTCCTGGACTTTCAGAGTGTATCAGTTTGCCTCCCTTGATGCTTCTCACCGACCAGCCAGGCAGTGTGAGTGTGATCAATACAGAAACAGATTCCTAATGAAGGAAGTTACATAGCAGAAAAGTTAAAATCAATGTTGCTGTGATCCAGATACATCTCTATTAGTGAGAGACTGGAAATAATATCGTGATTTCACCCCCTCCCCGCCACACACGCTTCTCGAATTTAACCGAGCAGTGTCATCAATTCCAGTAACACTGTTTGTAATAGAGCTGACAGTGCTGGGGAAAGCTCAGAAACATCAGTTCCAATGTACGGACCATGCCACAACATCCTGCTTCTCTGAAAAACTGCATGGAAATGATTCCACACAGAATGAAAAGGACAGCTTATGATACGTTGCTATGGTAGAAGAGGTCTCTGTGCTTGCTGGCACTCACCTCTGAATCTCAATGTTGTTGGGTTCAGGTCCCACTGCAGAAACCTGGGCACAAAACAGAAAATAAATGTTGGAAATCTGAAATAAATTCCCAGCCGGACAGAGCAGACAGAGTTAATGTTTCAGGCCTTTCATCAGGACTGACATGTTCCTCCAGTGCTTTCCGATTGCATTTGAGCGGGACTGAAGGGAGTGCCTTCCTGCATGTTGTCTGCGATGTTAAATGGAGGGTTGGAATGATCTCACCTGTGATTTTATAGATCCAGCACTTTCTTCTGAAGCCAAGCAGGGCAGTTTTCCCTGTCGCGCAGGGTGAATATTTATCCTTCAACCAATGTTACTAAAAGTGATTATCTGTTCATTATCACTCTCCTCTTTGTGGAGCTTGCTGTGTGAAAATTGGCTGCACTTCAAAAACTATTTCATTGGCAATAAAACACTGGCATGTCCTAAGTTGTGAACCTTTTATTGCAATTACCTGAAGGTTTACCGATACTGGAAGCCATTCTTTCTCGCTCCTAATAGGTTGTAGCTACTTCCTTACGGGAAAGTTAAGAGAGACGTTACAATCCCAGCTCAATAGATTGTAACTTTAAACTTTTTTCAGAAACATGGGGCGGGACTCTCCAACTCCCCGCCGGGTCGGAGATTCGCCGTGGGGTAGCGTGAATCCCGCCCCGACGCCAGCTACTGAATTCTCCGGCACCGGAATTTTGGCGGGGGCAGGAATCTTGCTGCGCCTGTCGGCGGCCGCTGGCAGCGGCCCCCCCCGGCGATCCTCTGGCCCACGATGGGCCAAGCGGCTACCTGCTTTCGGCCAGTCCCGCCAGCGTAAATCAAACCAGGTCCGTACCGGCGGGCCCTGGCTCTATAGGCAGCCTGCAGGGTCCTGGGGGGGAGGGGGGGGGGGCGCAGGGGGATCTGGCCCCGGGGGTTGCCCTCAGAGTGGCCTGGCCCGTGATCGGGGCCCACCGATCCGCGGGCGGGCCTGTGCCGTGGGGGCACTCTTTCCCTCTGCGCCAGCTGCTGTCAAACTCTGCCATGGCCAGCGCGGAGAAGAACCCACCTGCGCATGCGCTGGGATGACTTCAGCACACGCTGGCGCTCCCGCGCATGCGGCAACTCGCGCCGGCCGGCGGAGGCCCTTTGACGCTGATTGGCGTGGTGCTAAGCCCTACGGTGCCAGCTGGCATGGCGCCAACCCCGCCGGCACCGGCCCAGCCACCTTCCAGGCAGTCCGACGCCGGAGTGGTTCACGCCACTCCTCAGCGCTGGTACGGCCCGCCCCGCCGGGTAGGGGAGAATCCCGCCCCTAGAAGAACAGAGTTACAGGACTGTTGATGGACTTTGAACAAAAGGATCTGTTCTGGGGCCGTTGCTGTTTGTCATTTTTATAAATGACCTAGAGGAGGGCGCAGAAGGTTGGGTGAGTAAATTTGCAGACGACACTAAAGTCGGTGGAGTTGTAGACAGTGCGGAAGGATGTTGCAGGTTACAGAGGGACATAGATAAGCTGCAGAGCTGGGCTGAGAGGTGGCAAATGGAGTTTAATGTGGAGAAGTGTGAAGTGATTCACTTTGGAAAGAATAACAGGAATGCGGAATATTTGGCTAATGGTAAAATTCTTGGTAGTGTGGATGAGCAGAGGGATCTCGGTGTCCATGTACATAGATCCCTGAAAGTTGCCACCCAGGTTGATAGGGTTGTGAAGAAGGCCTATGGTGTGTTGGCCTTTATTGGTAGAGGGATTGAGTTCCGGAGCCATGAGGTCATGTTGCAGTTGTACAAAACTCTAGTACGGCCGCATTTGGAGTATTGCGTACAGTTCTGGTCGCCTCATTATAGGAAGGACGTGGAAGCTTTGGAACGGGTGCAGAGGAGATTTACCAGGATGTTGCCTAGTATGGAGGGAAAATTTTATGAGGAAAGGCTGATGGACTTGAGGTTGTTTTCGTTAGAGAGAAGAAGGTTAAGAGGTGACTTAATAGAGGCATACAAAATGATCAGAGGGTTAGATAGGGTGGACAGCGAGAGCCTTCTCCCGCGGATGGAGGTGGCTAGCACGAGGGGACATAGCCTTAAATTGAGGGGTAATAGATATAGCACAGCGATCAGAGGTGGGTTTTTTACGCAAAGAGTGGTGAGGCCGTGGAATGCCCTACCTGCAACAGTAGTGAACTCGCCAACATTGAGGGCATTTAAAAGTTTATTGGATAAGCATATGGATGATAAGGGCATAGTGTAGGTTAGATGGCCTTTAGTTTTTTCCATGTTGGTGCAACATCGAGGGCCGAAGGGCCTGTACTGCGCTGTATCGTTCTATGTTCTATGTTCTAAGACATTTATTAAACAAGATAATGCACAGAATTGTAAGATCCCACATGTGGCAAAATATACCTTATACGCTAATTTTCTCAGTAAATACACAATCCATGTAATCCAATAGGCACAATGTGGTCAGAGACACCACACTGTGAAATAAAGCAACAGATCCCACCCAAAACAACCTCTGCAGATTTCTCATCAAATCCCCTCAGAAGCTCATCACGCTGTGAGCCAATTGGCCTCACTGGAACTCTGGCTTCCAATGAGGGTCTGCAAACTCCACCCCCGAAGAACGCGCTTGGGATGTTCTCCCAAGCAAACGCTTTCTCTCAGATGCCAGCACCAAGGATCCACTTCCAGGGTTTCAGTCTCTCCTTTCATTGTTCTCCTGCCCCGGATTTACACGTGCATTCAAGCTTCCACATAATCTCTCAGGTACCCAGCCCTGCCGACAGAGCACTACTGCTGCACAGGCTGGATTAAGGTGTCGCAACCTTAGGATTTCTTTAGGTGCCTGGCTTCTTGCTGGACATTTTCTCCAGGTCTGCCACTTGCAGCTCCCTCTTTAACCAGGAACCTCTCTGCCCATTTCTTTAACTTCAGTGAACAGTACCTTTTTCAGATTCCAGTCTGTTCTCTCTTTGACTTCAGTCTTTCTGGGAATTTCTGTTCTTTAGCTCCTGGGATTTGCTTTCTGCCCCATTATTTATTGCCCTGTCTGTACAGGCGGTTTCTGTTTAAAGCATCTTGACCTGGTGTCCCGGTTCCAGACTGAACTCAAAAATGTGTGGGGTGGAGGTGATGGGGGTGGGGATTGGTATGTGGGTGGGGGTGCTGATGGAAGGTTGGGGGGTGTCTGCTGTGTTGGAGGTGTTGGGGTGTGACAAGACTATTAAACAGTGAAATCAACGAGCACCTTTTCCACGCAAAGGATGATGGAAATCTGGGACTTTCTACCCCAAAAGGCCAAATATCCCAGGGATTATTAGGAGCTTCCAAGATTGAGGTGGCTGCGCTGTTGTGATCTGGGAGTGTCAGGGATGTGGGGCAAAATGTAGGTAAGTAAGGTACGGATGAGCCAGGATCTAACTGAATGCCAGAACAATTTTGAGGGGCTGAATAGTCTCCCCCTGAGATGTTACTCGATTGCTAATCCTGGTAAGTGTTTTTTCAAGCAGGAGTCCTGGCTGATTTCTCTTCCCCAGGTCAAGAGTACTGTGAATATTGTAACCTCTGACCTCCCTCAAAGAAAGGCCTCTGTTTATGTAGCACTTTTCATAACTCCACACTCTCCCAAAGTGTTTTACAGCCCGTGACATATTTTAAAATTATAGTTACTGCTCTAATACGGCAGCCCATTAATGCACAGCAAGATCCCACAGCAATGTGATAATGACCAGAGAATCTATTTTTAGTTACATTGATTAAGGAATAAATAGTGGCCTTAGGGCACTGGGGAGAACTCGCCTGCTCTTTGCGGGAGCCAAGGGGTGTTCTTCTTGTTCCATGCTTTCAAGTTTCTTGCAAAGACTGTTCCCCCACCGGTGCAGCACTCCCTCAGTACCGCACTGGCAGTGTCATTTGGTGTTCATATCTCTGGAGGAAATCTTGGAAACACAACCCGCTGACTCCAAAATGACAGGGCATCCACTGAGCCAAGTGAAAAATGACCTGGCATGGTTCAAATCGCTCACTTTGAACTTCAATTTCATGCTTGGAGGCTACAAGTTCTGATGTGTTTATGAATCTTGTTCAGAATGATGAAACATCGCTCGTGCCACCGAGGAAAATAGTGATAGCTTTTGTAAATTCAGAAATATGTTCTTACAAAAATAAAGGAGAAAAACAACAAATTTTCATTTGAATGACTAGGGTGTGAGGGGTGCAGACTCTGCTGGTGTAGCTATGTCCACCCTTCCCTCTGCCCAATGTTTAGGCTCAGGCTAAATCAGGAGAACTGCAATTGTCAGCAAACAATCAGGGACAGTAACATCGTGCTTGTTGTTATTGACCTGGTAATCCAGAGGCCAAGGCAGGTGATTCAGAAACATGAGTTTGAATCCCATCGTGACAGCAGGGGAACTTAAATTCAATTAAAAATAAATCTGGCATTACAAAGCTTGTGTCAGCAATGGTGATCGTGAAATTATTAGACTGTTGCGAAAATCTAACTGGTTCACTCATGCGCTGTGGAGAGGGTAAGTGATGCTAGACTCCAGGTCCACAGCAATGTTAGTGATTCTTAGCCATCCTTTGAGATGGCTTCACAAGCCGTCTACAGGTCACACACATTCTCAAGGGCAATTAGGATTTGACTATAAATGCTGGGCTTGGCAGTGACGCTCATATCCTTTTATAATCAGAGGTAAGTAAAGTTTGAGAAATAATGTTCAGATTTAGCGATTATCCATTTCCTTCGACTTCATCTCCTGAAAACATCAGGGGTGGGATTCTCCGTCCGGTCAGAGCAGTGGGATTCTCCGTCCGGTCAGAGCAGCGGGATTCTCCGTCCGGTCAGAGCAGCGGGATTCCCCGTCCGGTCAGAGCAGTGGGATTCTCCGTCCGGTCAGAGCAGCGGGATTCTCCGTCCGGTCAGAGCAGCGGGATTCTCCGTCTGATCACGGCAGCGGGATTCTCCGTCCGATCAGGGCAGCGGGATTCTCCGTCCAATCACGGCAGCGGGATTCTCCGTCCGATCACGGCAGCGGGATTCTCCGTCCGATCACGGCAGCGGGATTCTCCGTCCGGTCAGAGCAGCGGGATTCCCCGTCCGGTCAGGGCAGCGGGATTGTCCGACCGGTCACGGCAGCGGGATTCTCCGTCCGGTCAGGGCAGCGGGATTCTCCGTCCGATCACGGCAGCGGGATTCTCCGTCCGATCAGTGCAGCGGGATTCTCCGTCCGGTCAGAGCAGCGGGGTTCTCCGTCCAATCATGGCAGCGGGATTCTCCGTCCGGTCACGGCAGCGGGATTCTCCGTCCGGTCAGAGCAGCGGGATTCTCCGTCCGATCACGGCAGCGGGATTCTCCGTCCGGTCAGAGCAGCGGGATTCTCCGTCCGATCAGGGCAGCGGGATTCTCCGTCTGATCAGGTCAGCGGAATATTCCGCCCGATCAAGGCAGCGGGATTCTCCGTCCGGTCAGTGCAGCGGGATTCTCCATCCAATCTGGGCAGCGGGATTCTCCGTCCAATCAGGGCAGCGGGATTCTCCGTCCGATCAGGGCAGCGGGATTCTCCGTCCGGTCAGGGCAGCGGGATTCTCCGTCCGGTCAGAGCAGCGGGATTCTCCGTCCGATCACGGCAGCGGGATTCTCCGTCCGGTCAGAGCAGCGGGATTCTCCGTCCGATCACGGCAGTGGGATTCTCCGTCCGATCACGGCAGCGGGATTCTCCGTCCGACCACGGCAGCGGGATTCTCCGTCCGGACAGAGTAGCGGGATTCTCCGTCCGATCAGGGCAGCGGGATTCTCCGTCTGGTCAGAGCAGCAGGATTCTCCGTCCGATCACGGCAGCGGGATTCTCCGTCCGGACAGAGCAGCGGGATTCTGCGTCCGGTCAGGGCAGCGGGATTCTCCGTCCGGTCAGGGCAGCGGGATTCTCCGTCCGGTCAGAGCAGCGGGATTCTCCGTCCGATCAGGGCAGCGGGATTCCCCGTCCGGTCAGGGCAGCGGGATTCTCCGTCCGGTCAGGGCAGCGGGATTCTCCGTCCGGTCAGGGCAGCGGGATTCTCCGTCCGGTCACGGCAGCGGGATTCTCCGTCCGATCACGGCAGCGGGATTCTCCGTCTGGTCACTGCAGAGGGATTCTCCGTCTGGTCACGGCAGCAACGGGATTCTCCGTCTGATCAGGGCAGCGGGATTCTCCGTCTGGTCACGGCAGCGTGATTCTCCGTCCGATCAGGGCAGCGGGATTCCCCGTCTGATCTGGGCAGCGGGATTCTCCGTCCGATCACGGCAGCGGGATTCTCCGTCCGATCAGGGCAGCGGGATTCTCCGTCCGATCACGGCAGCAGCGGGATTCCCCGTCTGATCTGGGCAGCGGGATTCTCCGTCTGATCAGGGCAGCGGGATTCTCCGTCCGATCACGGCAGCGGGATTCCCCGTCTGATCAGGGCAACGGGATTCTCCGTCTGATCAGGGCAGCGGGATTCTCCGTCCGATCAGGGCAGCGGGATTCTCCGTCCGATCACGGCAGCAGCGGGATTCTCCGTCCGATCACGAAGCAGCGGGATTCTCCGTCTGGTCACGGCAGTGGAATATTCCGCCCGATCACGGCAGCGGGATTCTCTGTCCGATCACGGCAACGGGAATTTCTGGTCTCGCTGCAGTGAATGGGAAATTTGGGTGAGCGTCAGGTTCTCCATCCTCCTGAACAGGGCAGAGTTGCCACAGAAATTCCCCGCCCAGGTTTCGGATCTCACTTCAAAGCAGATCCTCATACAAAGAGAGATGTGCATTTATATAACGCCTTTCATACAATCATACAATCAAACAGAAGAGGCCCTTCGGCCTGGAAACTCTAATGTACACAGTCCCACTTCCCAGCACTTGGCCCACAGCCTTCAATGTTCTGACACTTCAAGTGTCCATCCAAGTACTTTTTAAAGATATAGGGTTTTCTGCCTCAACTCCCCCCCCCCCCCCCGGGCATGCATTCCAGACTTCCACCACCCTCTGGGTGAAAATATGTTTCCTCAAATCCGCTCTAAACCTCCTGCCCCTCACCTTAAAACGATGCCCCTTGTTATTAACCCTTCAACTAAGGGGAACAACTGCTTTCTATCCAACCTACCCATGCCCCTCATAATCTGATACACCTCAGTCAGGTCTCCTCAGACTTCTCTGCTCCAAAATCAGAGCTTATCCGTGCTCTCTTCCTGGCTGAAACAGTCCACCCCAGGCAACATCCTGGTGAATCTCCTCAGTCCCCCTCCAGTCTAATCACCTCCTTCCTATACTGAGGTGACCAGAGCTGCACACAGTGCTCCAGCTGTGGCCTGACCAGTGTCATGTACAGCTCCATCATAACCTCCCTGTTGTTATATTCTATGCTGTGATTCATAAAGACAAGTGTCCCATATGCCACATTATCTATCCTCTTCACCTATCTACTGCTTTCAGGGATCTGTGGACACTCCAAGATCCTTCTGTTCCTCTTGAGCTTCCTTTTTCCACAGAATTTACAGTGCAGAAGGAGGCCATTAGGCCCATCAAGTCTACACCAGCTCTTGGAAAGAGCACCCTACCCAAGTGCACACCCCCATCCTATCCCCATGGCCCAGTAACCCCATCCAATACTAAAGGCAATTTTGTACACTAAGGGCAATTTATCGTGGCCAATCCACCTTACCTGCACATCTTTGGACTGTGGGAGGAAACCAGAGCACCCGGGGGAAACCCACGCAGACATGGGGAGAACGTGCAGACTCCACACAGACAGTCACCCAAGCCATGAATCAAACCTGGGACCCTGGAGCTGTGAAGCAATTATGGTAACCACTATGCTACCCTGATTCCCTGCCATTCATTGGGTACTCCCTTGTCAAATTATCCCTTCCAATGTGCACCACCTCACAGCCTCAGGACACCGCAAAGAGTCTTGCACCCAGTTTAATACATTCAAACTGTTGTGATGTAGGAAACAAAGCAGCCATTTTGTTCAAAGGAAGATTCCACAATAAGCGAAACGATAACCAGAAAATGCATTTTGCTTATGATGTTGGTTAAGTGCTAAATATTTACTAGGATGGGGCAGGGGTGGTGGGGTGAGTGCCTGGGGGAATATTCCCCTGCTCCTCCTGGAAATACTGTTTGTAGAATCTTTTGTATCCAGCTGAGAGGACCTCAATTTAATGCCTCATCTGAATGATGCTACTTCGGAGGGTGCAGCATTGCCTCAGCTCTGAAACGGGAGAATCAGCCTGCATTGTGTGCTCAAACCTCTGGGGTGTCATCTGATTCCACCCTCCTCAGAGACCAGAGTAATACCCCCAATCTGCCTCTTACCTTGCAACTGGTGCAGGTTATTCTCATGTACCGTAATGAACACTGGGCTGGAAACCAATAGCAGGTTAATTCAATTCACAGACAATTCCAAATTGGGGTTGGTATGGCAGAATCGGAGAAAGCAAACGGGAACTAATAAATGTGAGTTGGAGAAACTCTGCAAATAGCTACATGTCTGGCACTGACCATAAGACCATAGAAGTAGGCCATTTGGCCCATCGAGTCTGCTGCACCATTTGGTGGGCAGCACGGTAGCATTGTGGATAGCATAATTGCTTCACAGCTCCAGGGTCCCAGGTTCGATTCCGGCTTGGGTCACTGTCTGTGTGGAGTCTGCACATCCTCCCCGTGTCTGCGTGGGTTTCCTCCGGGTGCTCCGGTTTCCTCCCACAGTCCAAAGATGTGCAGGTTAGGTGGATTGGCCATGATAAATTGCCCTTAGTGTCTAAAATTGCCCTTAGTGTTGGCTGGGGTTACTGGGCCCACTCAATGCCGGTGCATACTTGATGGGCCGTGTGGCCTCCTTCTGCACTGTAAATTCTATGATAAATTCTATGATAAATTACACGTGACTGATCTGATATGATAATCCTCAACTGCCCAGGCAGATTCTGGTGCCACAGACAGTATCTGCTCAATTATTTCCTGTGGTCAGTATGTTCTGCTGGGAAAGAAATATACCTTTCCCTACCCTTGAGTTTAAACATATTCCAAATTTATGCAATGCCACACGCTTGGTCTCATACTGCAAACGCAAAGATTGATGATAGAACACATGGGTTGAGCAGATTTTCCCGCCCCCTGTGTGGTTCTGTGTGGTATCAATGATATGGAGACGCCAGCGTTGGACTGGGGTGAGCACAGTAAGAAGTCTTACAACATCAGGTTAAAGTCCAACAGGTTTGTTTCAAATCACTAGCTTTCAGAGCACTGCTCCTGCCTCAGGTGAATGAAGAGGTAGATTCCAGAAACATATATATAGACAAAGTCAAAGATGCAAGACAATGCTTTGAATGCGAGTATTTGCAGGTAATTAAGTCTTTACAGATCCAGAGAGAGGGGTAAACCCAGGTTAAAGAGGTCTTTCACCTCTCCCCCCAGCATAACACTGGGAGCTGCAGCCTCTTCACAATTTGAATCTCTCGAGAAACCAAATGAGCTATTCCCATTCATCCTTGTATCAACGGGGAGAATGAGTCCCTGTGTAAAATCTTACTGGAGCCCAGAGAATGGAAATAGTAGAGAGATAGCAAAGTGAGCATGATCAGTGTGTTTAGTGTTTCATTGTGAATAATTAGTTTTTCTTGCGTTTATTACTTTGAAGGTGTTATTTTCAGCTCTATATTCTCAGCTCGCTGAAGAGTGTGAAAAGAGCCCAGAAACGTAGTCAGTTTTTTTGGTGCTACCACCTCCACTTTTCTTAGCTTTTCATTGGCAGCTGGCTGTTGTTATTCTCTGGGAGATTTTCAGATATATTTCTGAAAAATATTTATTCAGCTTTCTTCCTGAGCCAGGGGAGGAAAGGACACAGTTTGTGGGTGTGATACTTTGTGAAGTTATACACATATTTCCCTATTCAATTAGGCATCTGTAAGGAGACAGCTTTTTAACTGGAACCAGTAACCCCAAAATTCTAGAAAACAGAGAGCAGAAACAGTAGAGTACAAAAGAAAAATGACAGATACAGAACAGGGAGAAGAGGAGCAAAGGAACAGGGAAAAGAGCAGATACAAAACAGGAAAGAGAAGATACAGAACAGGTACAGGACAAGAAAAGAGAAGATACAGGAAAGACAAAAGGACAGATACAGAACATGGGAAAGAGCAGACATGGAACTGGCTAAAGTGCAGATACAGAACAGGAGAAAGAGCAGGTATGGAACAGGGAAAAGAGCAGGTATAGAACAGGGGAAAGAGCAGACATGGAACAGGAGAAAGAGCAGATACAGAACAGGGGAAAGAGCAGATATGGAACAAGGGAAAGAGCCGATACAGAACATGGGAAAGAGCAGAAATGGAACTGGCTAAAGCGCAGATACAGAACAGGAGAAAGAACAGACACGGAACAGAGGGAAAAGCAGGTACAAAACAGGGAAAAGAGCAGACATGGAACAGGGTAAAGTGCAGATACAGAACAGGGGAAAGAGCAGACATGGAACAGGGGAAGCGCAGATACAGAACAGGAGAAACAGCAGACTTGGAACAGGGGAAAGAGCAGGTACAGAACAAGGGAAAAGAGCAGATGCAAAACAGGGAAATGGCAGACATGGAACAGGGGAAAGAGCAGATACAGAACAGGGAAAAGAGCAGACAACGAACAGGGAAAAGAGCAGATACAGAACAGGGAAAAGAGCAGATATGGAACAAGGGAAAGAGCAGATATGGAACAGGGAAAACAGGTGGTACAGAACAGGGGAAAGAGCAGGTACAGAACCAGGGAAAGAGCAGACATGGAACAGGGGATAGAGCAGGTACAGAACAAGGGAAAGAGCAGAAATGGAACAGGGGAAAGAGCAGGTACAGAACAAGGGAAAGAGCAGACATGGAACAGGGGAAAGAGCAGACATGGAACAGGGTAAAGCGCAGATACAGAACAGGGAAAAGAGCAGGTACAGAACAGGGGAAAGAGCAGACACGGAACAGGGAAAAGAGCAGATATGGAACAGGGAAAAGAGCAGGTACAGAACAGGGAAAAACAGCAGGTATGGAACAGGGAAAAGAGCAGGTACAGACAGGGGAAAGAGCAGACATGGAATAGGGGAAAGAGCAGATACAGAACAGGAGAAAGAGCAGACATGGAACAGGGGGAAAGCAGGTACAGAACAGGGGAAAGAGCAGACATGGAACAGGGGAAAGAGCAGATACAGAACAGGGAAAATAGCAGGTACAGAACAGGGGAAAGAGCAGACATAGAACAGGGAAAATAGCAGGTACAGAACAGGGGAAAGAGCAGACACAGAACAGGGAAAAGAGCAGCTATGGAACAGGGAAAAGAGCAGGTACAGAACAAGGGAAAGAGCAAATACAGAACAGGGGAAAGAGCAAACAAATGTGAGCCAGCTACAGTGCAGACTTTGTTTGCACTGAGTGCTGAATTTGGGTGCATTTGAGTGCTATAGTGAGAGTTTGGTGACTGAGGGATAATAAGGTTTCATTTTTATCTAAAGCCTAGTCTTTTATTTAGTTAATTAACTTAAAAGTCGCTGTTTGGTTTAGAAGAAGGTGAATTTTCAATCAGCTTTAAAGAAAGGTTCTACTTGTAGCTACTTGCAGATGGAGCTTGTTAATTAGTTAATTGGATTAGGCCAGTTTTTGGAGGCTAGATTCACAGTCTAATGTGAGCCAGCTACAGTGCAGACTACACTGAATGCTGCATTTGGGTGCATTTGAGTGCTATAGTGAGAGTTTGGTGACTGAGGGAGTTGGGTGAGGAGGGAGTAAGGTGCTCCTTTCATTTAATTTACTATATTTCCTCAAAGAGCGTGAAGGGAGCCGGGAGTTTACAGAGAATACAGCTGACTGGGAGCAGAGTTGGAGGGCGGAGTTCCAGTTGGTCTACAGGGCAGCTATATTCTGTAAGGTAAGAGGGGATGGAGGCTAGGGCAGTTGCATGCTCTTCCTGTAGGATGTGGGTGGTGTGGGATACCACCGGTGTCCCCGCTGACTATGCCTGCGGGAAGTGCACCCAATTCCAGCTCCTCAGAGATCGTGTTAGGGAACTGGAGCTGGAGCTGGGTGAACTTCAGATCATCCGGGAGGCAGCGGGGATAATAGAGAAGAGTTACAGGGAGGTAGCCACACCCAAGGTACAGGACAAGAGTAGCTAGGTTACAGTCAAAGGAAAGAAAACAAATGGGCAGACAGTGGACAGAACCCTCGTGGCCATTCCCCTTCAAAACAAGTATACTGTTTTGGATGCTGTTGGGGGGATGACCTACTGGGGGAAGGCCCAAGTGGCCAGGTCTCTGGCTCTGAGTCTGGCTCTGGGGCTCAGAAGGGAAGGGGGAGAATAGAAAAGCAATAGTGATAGGAGACTCAATGGTTAGGGGAATAGATAGGAGATTCTGTGGTCGCTAGTGGGACTCCCGGATGGTATGTTGCCTCCGGGGTGCCCGGGCCAGGTATGTCTCGGATCGTGTCTTCAGGATCCTGAAAGGGGAGGGTGAGTAGCCAGAAGTCGTGGTGCATATTGGTACCAACGACATAGGTAGAACAAGGGGTGTGGAGGTAATAAACAAGTTTTGGGAGTTAGGCTGGAAGTTAAAAGCCAGGACAGACAGACTAGTCATCTCTGGTTTGTTGCCGGTGCCATGTGATAGTGAGGCTAGGAATAGGGAGAGAGTGCAGTTGAACACGTGGCTGCAGGAATGGTGTAGGAGGGAGGGCTTCAGGTATTTGGATAATTGTAACTCATTCTGGGGAAGGTGGGACCTGTACAAGCAGGACGGGTTACATCTGAACCAGAGGGGCACCAATATCCTGGGAGGGAGGTTTTCTAGTACTCTTT
The DNA here is from genome assembly GCF_902713615.1 of Scyliorhinus canicula. Classification (NCBI taxonomy): domain Eukaryota; kingdom Metazoa; phylum Chordata; class Chondrichthyes; order Carcharhiniformes; family Scyliorhinidae; genus Scyliorhinus; species Scyliorhinus canicula. Next base: position 4,199,933 of record NC_052163.1, read on the forward strand.
GAAAGGGTTTAAAATAATTTGGCTGGGGAATGGGAATTGGATTTGTAGTCCAGCAACTAAGGTAGCCGATGTTCGGGATGTCAAAGCATGTAGTGAGGCAGTGGGGAAGGTAACACTGACAGAGAAGAGTACTTGCAGGCATGGAGATGGGTTGAAGTGTGTATACTTCAATGCAAGAAGCATCAGGAATAAGGTGGGTGAAGTTAAGGCATGGATCGGTACTTGGAACTATGATGTGGTGGCCATCACAGAAACTTGGATAGAAGAGGGGCAGAAATGATTGTTGGAGGTTCCTGGTTATAGATGTTTCAATAAGATTAGGGAGGGTGGTAAAAGAGGTGGGGGGGGGGGGGGGGTTTGCATTGTTACAGATAGTACAACAGCAGAACAATCTGCTAAAATGTGGAAAGGGATAGGTGCGTGCAACAGGCAAGGTTTACAATTGGGGGAAGGGTAAATACAATGCTGTCAGACAAGAACTGAAGTGCATAAGTTGGGAACATAGGCTGTCAGGGAAAGACACAATTGAAATGTGGAACTGGTTCAAAGAACAGATACTACGTGTCCTTGATATGTATGTCCCTGTCAGGCAGCGAAGAGATGGTAGAGTGAGGGAACCATGGTTGACAAGAGAGGTTGAATGTCTTGTTAAGAGGAAGAAGAATACTTATGTAAGGCTGAGGAAACAAGGTTCAGACAGGGCGCTGGAGGGATACAAGATAGCCAGGAGGGAACTGAAGAAAGGGATTAGGAGAGCTAAGAGAGGGAATGAAAAATCTTTGACGGGGATAATCAAGGAAAACCCCAAGGCCTTTTACACATATGTGAGAAATATGAGAATGACTAGAGCGAGGGTAGGTCCGATCAAGGACAGTAGTGGGAGATTGTGTATTGAGTCTGAAGAGATAGGAGAGGTCTTGAATGAGTACTTTTCTTCAGTATTTACGAATGAGAGTGGCCATATTGTTGGAGAGGACAGTGTGAAACAGACTGGTAAGCTCGAGGAGAAACTTATTAGGAAGGAAGATGTGTTGGACATTTTGAAAAACTTGAGGATAGACAAGTCCCCCGGGCCTGACGGGATATATCCAATGATTCTATGGGAAGCAAGAGATGAAATTGCAGAGCCGTTGGCAATGATCTTTTCATCCTTGTTGTCAACAGGGGTGGTACCAGGGGATTGGAGATTGGCGAATGTCGTGCCCCTGTTCAAAAAAGGGAATAGGGATAACCCTGGGAATTACAGGCCAGTTAGTCTTATTTCGGTGGTCGGCAAAGTAATGGAAAGGGTACTGAGGGATAGGATTTCTGAGCATCTGGAAAGGCACTGCTTGATTAGGGATAGTCAGCACGGATTTGTATGGGGTAGGTCTTGCCTTACAAGTCTTATTGATTTCTTTGAGGAGGTGACCAAGCACGTGGATGCAGGTAAAGCAGTGGATGTAGTGTACATGGATTTTAGTAAGGCATTTCCTAAGGTTCCCCATGGTAGGCTTGTGCAGGAAGTAAGGAGGCATGGGATAGTGGGAAATCCGGCCAGTTGGATAACGAACTGGCTAACCGATAGAAGTCAGAGCGTGGTGGTGGATGGCAAATATTCAGCCTGGAGCCCAGTTACCAGTGGCGTGCTGCAGGGATCAGTTCTGGGTCCTCTGCTGTTCGTGATTTTCATTAATGACTTGGATGAGGGAGTTGAAGGGTTGGTCAGTAAATTTGCAGACAATACAAAGATTGGTGGAGTTGTGGATAGTGAGGAGGGCTGTTGTCGGCTGCAAAGAGACATAGATAGGATTCAGAGCTGGGCTGAGAAGTGGCAGATGGAGTTTAACCCTGAAAAGTGTGAGTTTGTCCATTTTAGAAGGACAAATGTGAATGGGGAATACAGGGTTAACGGTAGGGTTCTTGGCAATGTGGAGGAGCAGAGAGATCTTGGGGTCTATGTTCATAGATCTTTGAAAGTTGCCACTCAAGTGGATAGAGCTGTGAAGAAGGCCAATAGTGTGCTAGCGTTCATTAGCAGAGGGATTGAATTTAAGAGCTGTGAGGTGATGATGCAGCTGTACAAAACCTTGGTAAGGCCACATTTGGAGTAGTGTGTGCAGTTCTGGTCGCCTCATTTTCAGAAGGATGTGGAAGCTTTGGAAAAGGTGCAAAGGAGATTTACCAGCATTTTGCCTGGAATGGAGAGTAGGTCTTACGAGGAAAGATTGAGGGTGCTCGGCCTTTTCTCATTAGAACCGAGAAGGATGAGGGGCAACTTGATAGAGGTTTATAAGATGATCCGGGGAATAGATAGAGTAGACAGTCAGAGACTTTTTCCCCGGGTGGAACAAACCATTACAAGGGGACATAAATTTAAGGTGAATGGTGGAAGATATAGGGGGGATGTCAGAGGTAGGCTCTTTACCCAGAGAGAAATGGGGGCCTGGAATGCACTGCCTGTGGAAGTAGTTGAGTCGGAAACATTAGGGACCTTCAAGCGGCTATTGGATAGGTACATGGATTACGGTAGAATGATGGGGTGTAGATTAATTTGTTGTAAATCTAGGACAAAAGTTCGGCACAACATTGTGAGCCGAAGGGCCTATTCTGTGCTGTATTTTTCTATGTTCTATGGAACAGGTTAAGCGCAGATACAGAACAGGGAAAAGAGCAAGCACAGAAGACAGGGCATAGCAGATGCAAAACAGGGGAAGGAGCAGATGCAGGGGAAAGAGTATATACGGAACAACGGGAAGAACAGGTGTCGGATAGGAAATGAGAAGACACAGAACATGGAAAAGAACAGATGCAGAACAGGGGAAAGAGTTGATATGGAACAAGAGAAATAGCAGATAGAGAACAGGGAGAAGATCAAATACAGAATAGGAGACAGAGCAGGTACAGATTAAAGGAAAGACCAGGTATGGAATCAGGAAAAAGCAGATGCAAAAAAGGGAATTACCAGATAAGGAACAAGGGAAGGAGGGCAGATATAAAACGGGGTAGGATATGGCATACATAATACAATAGAGCATGACTGGATAAACACAGTAAAGGAGAACAATAGATGTTTATCACTGAGGAGGGGGCCATTTGGCACATCATGATTGTCTGTTCCTTCAGAGAGCATTCCAAAACTAATCCCACTGCCCACTTTCTCCCCATCATCCTGCATCATTCCCAAATTAATCCCACTGCCCCACTCGCTCCCCAGAGCCCTGTATCAATCCCCAAAATAATCCCACTGGCCCGCTCTCTCCCATGGACCTGTATCAATCCCAAACTAATCCAACTGTCCCTCTCTCTCTCCAGAGCCCTGTATCAATTCCAAACTAATCCCACTGGCCCGCTGTCTCCCCATGGACCTGTATCAATCCCAAACTAATCCCACTGTCCCGCTCTCTCCTCAGAGCCCTGTATCAATCCCAAATTAATCCCACTGCCCCTCTCTCTCCAGAGCCCTGCATCAATCCCAAATTAATCCCACTGCCTCACTCTCTCCCCAGAGCCCTGTATCAATCCCCAAAATAATCCCACTGGCCCGTTCTCTCCCCATAGACCCGTATCAACCCCAAACTAATCCCACTGTCCCGCTCTCTCCTCAGAGCCCTGTATCAATCCCAAACTAATCCCACTGCCCCTCTCTCTCTCCAGAGCCCTGTATAAATCCCTAAACTAATCCCACTGCATCACATTCTCCCCATAGCCCTGTATCAATCCCAAAGTAATCCTACTGTCCCACTCTCTCCCCAGAACCCTGTAACCATCCTCAAACTAATCTCATTGTACTGCTCTCTCCTCATAACCCTGTAACCATCCTCAAACTAATCCCACTGCCCCATTCTCTCCATAAAACAGTCACTGATAAATCCAAGTGGGAATTTTTAAAACTGTGAGCAGAATGTGAGCCTCACTGGCTAGGGGTGGATTCAGGAGAAACATCTTTACCCAGAGAGTACCGAGTGTTCTGAACTGGTGCCATTCTTTGGGTGTCTGCTTAACATTTCTTTATTCACACTACTTTTAAACAGACTACAGAGGAGGCATGTAGCTCTTTGTCACGATGCCAACCACACTCGGGAGAGTCTGTTACATAACTGACTAGTGTTAGTGAATTATCATCCACGTCATATATTAGCATGGCGAACCCAATGTGTAACTTACTACTACAGGGTGTGGTTGAGGTGAGCATAAGTACTAGGGAAAGCTAGTTTAACACATGTGAGGGGAAAGGGTAGAGGGTTATACTGTCACAGTGAGATTAAGAAGGGTGGGAGGGGATTTATTTGGTTCATAAACACAAGCATCGACCAGTTGGGCTGAATGGCCTCTTTCTGTGTTGCACATTAGCTGTGGACAATCAGGGAATATAATGATTAAAAAATGTAAAATATGATACGTGCAGATACGTGGCTATCATGGAGGAGGTGTTGTACGTGCACTGGGTGGATAACACAGACAGACAGGATTACTTTCGAGGTTAGAGAATAGCACCCCGGGCTGCATTTCCTGTTGACACTGTGATGGATGTAGGATTTTAGATATATCGGATTATAAGTATGGTGAAGTAAGGGTTAAAACCCTGGATTAGAGTGTGTTTGACTACTGCAGCCATGTTTTAAAAGAATCTTGGTTTGAAAGACAACAAAGCTTTCAGGAGCTTGAGGTGCCATTGACCATCATAAAAGCTTGGGTTAATGCAATTTTGTTTTGATTCAGGGGATTGCCTGGGGAGTTAATTAATTTTCAACTTGGTGAGATGATGTCATTGCTAGGTGGAGCTAAGGCATCAGGCTTTTTGAGAAAGCATTTTAGATTTTGATTTATTGTCACATGTACTGAGATACAGTGAAAAGTATTGTTCTACGTACAGTCCAGACAGATCACTCCATACAGGAAAAACATAGGACATACGATAAATACACAATGTAAATACATAGACACAGACATCTGGTGAAGCACACAGAGTGCAGTGCTACTCAGTAGAGAAGACATGTGAAGAGAATAATAGAGTCTATAAGAGGGTCATTCAGGAGTCTGGGAACAGCGGGGAAGAAGCTGTTTTTGAATCTGTTAGTGCGTGTTCTCAGACTTTCGTAAGTTCTGCCAGATGGAAGAGGCTGGAAGAGAGAATAACCTGGGTTGGAGGGGTGTTTGATTATGCTGCCCGCTTTCCCAAGGTAATGGGAGGTGTAGACAGAGTCAATGGATGGGAGGTGGGTTTGTGTGATTGGCTGGGCTGCGTCTGCAACTCTCTGTAGTTTCTTACAATCTTGGGCCGAGCAGTTGCCATACCAGGCTGTGATGCAGCCAGACAGGATGCTTTCTATGGTGCATCTGTACAAATAGGTAAGAGTCAATGTGGACATGAAATGAAATGAAAATGAAATGAAAATCGCTTATTGTCACGAGTAGGCTTCAATGAAGTTACTGTGAAAAGCTGTATTCTGAACTTCCTGAACATGCTGAACTTCCGTAGTTTCCCGAGGAAGTATAGGCACTGTTGTGCTTGTTTGGTCATCGTGTCGACGTGGGTGGACCAGGACTGATTGTTGATGATGTGTAAACTGAGGAATTTGAAGTTGTCAACCATCGCCACCTCAGCACCATTAATGCAGACAGGGGTGTGTAAGATATTTTGCTTCCTGAAGGCAATGAACAGTTCTTTAGTTTTGCTGACATTGAGGGAGAAATTGTTGTCGTTACACTACTCCACTAGGTTCTCTATCTTGCTCCTGTACTCTGACTCATCGTTGTTTAAGGTCCGACCCTATATGCCTGTGTCATCAGAAAACTTGTAGATGGAGTTGGAGTTGACTTTTGCCACGCAGTCATATGTGTACAGGAAGTATATAGTTGGGGCCTTGCGGGGCCCCGGTATTGAGGGCTATCATGGAGGAGGTGTTGTTTGGGTTTGAATGGAGTCAGATCTGTTGTGTAAAGCAGTGTCAAAAGATCTACTTCTCAAAGAATAACCCTGTAAAGCAACTATTATCCTGTACCATTGGTATTTAAAATGGATTGAAAGCTGATATGGTTTATTTTCTTGTTTAAGTGGGAATAAAGATAGCAGTTAAGGGTTTTGTACTCACTGTATTGAGTAGTATTGTTTAACGGGTAATTGTGAGCTATTTTCTGGAATGATTTTAAAGATTCTTATACTGTGTTAGTAATAAAGATTGTTTTAATATACCATGAGCGAAGTTCTGTGTCTCACGCCGCCAGTAGCGGAGGTCACGGTGAGACAGAGAAACAGAGAATCCCGTGTTCGTGAAGAAAATGGGGTTGGCTCCCCTCCGACGCTCTGGCCCCCGCGCTGGTTGCAGGATCGATTTTCGCTTTTTATTAAGGCCCATTGCATCCACTTAATGGGTCGGACATCATATTCTCCGGCCACGTGATTCTCCAGTCCTCTGGGCCGGGAAATATTTGGCACGAATCATTACTGGTCCTGACAAGCATGGCCTTGACGCAGGACCTTGCAGTGGACCAAGGGGGTACCTCTTTCAGGGATGAGAGGCTGAATTGCGCAGCAGGCTTGGGGGGGGGGGGGGGGGGGCACGGTTGGTAGCCCATAGCAGGACCTTGTTTTTGGGCCAAAATGGTGGACTGATAATGGGAGTCCCTAGAAAATCCCTCGCAATCCTCAGCATGCATAAATCTTCATGGAGCAGGATTGGGAATTGCTTCCTAATTTACACTGCCCCAGCTCCGACTGGAGAACATATGACATGATTCTCCATTTGGGAGACTATGCAATTCCCAATCCTTCTCCATGCAGATTTATGCATGGTGAAGATTGCGAGGGATTCCTTAGGCAATTCCATTATTGCACCAGTTTTATGATCCCCTTGTGGTCGTAAAGCAGGATGCAATTCAGTGTTCCATGCTGTGGAATTCGAGGGATTTATAGGGAATCTCGCTATCGGCCCACCATCTTGAGCACGTGACTCGGTACGAGGTCCCACAGCCAATCGCTACCCCTGCACTGCAAATTGGCCCTGACCCCTCTGCACCAAACAGCATCCCCCACCCCGGATTGTCTGGGTTCCCCTCCCCACCCCCAAGAACGGGGGTGTCCTGAACCACCGTCCCAAGGATCCCTATAATAGGGGACCTCACAGGGTCCCCTGTAATAGGGGGACCCCCCTATAGTATTACTGTAATAGGGGGACTCCCCCAGGAACCCCCTGCCTAAACGGAACCCACTGTACCGACTCCCCCACATACAGACCACCCCCCCTCACCCCCACACAGACCTCACCCCCCTCCCCCCCAGAAAATGGACCCCTGTCTGGAAGCTAGACAGCAGTCCAGACAGAGGCAGAGGCAAGCATTATAGCTGTAATATTTACCTTACTGCTTCATGTGTCCCTTCCTAGAAGAAGAGCAGCTGTGTCTGAGTCTGGTTCCCACTGATCCACAATCTGCAGGCCATTGATAGCTTCACTGTTGTGGTCTGTGATTGACAGCTTGTGAAAACCATCTACAGCTTTGATCCATTCATATCCTTTCATGCTTCAGTGGCCTAGTGGTGAAACCCCAATGTTTGTAAACATTGACCACATCAAAGGGAGGGAGGTGCAGTGAAATCACACACTTGAGTGATTGGAATGCACTTGGTTCTTGGCCACATGGAGCTGCAAGGTGAGTATTACAGCTATAATGATCCCCCCTGCCCCTGTCTGAACTGCTCTCTAGCTTCCTGGCAGGAGGTCCCTTTTTTCAGGGAGGGGGGTCTGTGTGTGTGTGTGTGGGGGGTCTCTATGGGGGGGGGGATGGGGCACGGGGAGTGGTGTCTGCTAGAGGAGGGGTGGGCAGGCAGTGCATAGTTGGGAGGGGGTGTCCGTCGGATGGCTGGGATTATCTCTGGCAGCGTGGCTTGGCCCACCGCGAGGTCCACCATGTCAGGTTCACAATTGCTGAGACCACAAATGATCCGGGCCCATGTGATTCCTGGCCACGGGGATTGTAGAATCACGGGAGGCCGGAGCATAGGGCTTGGGTCCCGCTAAATAGTTGCAAATGGGTCATTAAGAACCATTTACATTTACTTGCATCCCCCCACCTGCGTGCATCGTGGACCTTGTTCACGCCGCCAGTAGGGGGGCAGATTGGAGCATTGCATTCAAATCGGCGCCTGGCACTGATCCTGACTTTCTCCCGATTCTCCATCCCATCGGAGAATGCATTCCGGCCATCCTGGGGGAGAGAATTCTGCCCATATAGCACAGTGGTTAGAACTGTTGTTTCACAGCGCCAGGAACCCGGGTCTGATTCCCGACTTGGGTCAGTGTCTGTGCGGAGTCTGCATGTTCTCCCCATGTCTGGGTTTCTCAACTGGTATCCTCACAAAAACTGGGGCCTGGTCTGGTATCCTGACAAAAAAACGATCATCAAAGAAGTTGTAGCTGGGCAAGCTCAAGGTAATTGGGAAGAATCTGCATGGTGTAATGGAAGGGAAATCATCTTTAACCAATTTCGGTAGCACAGTGGTTAGCACAGGTACCTCACAGCTCCAGGGTCCCAGGTTCGATTCCCAGCTTGGGTCACTGTCTATGCAGAGTTTGTACGTTCTCTCTGTGGCTGCGTGGGTTTCCTCCGGGTGCTCCAGTTTTCTCCCATGAGTCCCGAAAATCGTGCTTGTTAGGTGAATTGGACATTCTGAATTCACCCTCTGTGTACCCAAACAGTCGCCGGAATGTAGGCGACTAGGGGCTTTTCACGGTAACCTCATTATAGTGTTAATGTAAGCCTACTTGTGACACTAATAAAGATTATTATTATCAAATGAAGAATTTTACCCCATATCCCGATTTCTTTGTGAAATCACCCCTGGAGTGAGGTATCCTTTCCTCACAGTCTTCCAAAATTAAAATAAAATATTGGGTTTCTGTCCCATATCCCAGTCACTGTGGGGTCTGGTCCGGGATTGTAATAGTCTCATAGACTGGATCCCAACATCAACAGTGTTTAGATGACACTGTTCAGAGGACAGTGTTTAGCTTCAATCCAACTTCAAAATCTGGCAAAATACATTGGGCACTCCCACATGGACCCCAGATCTCAACAACAAGGCGCGAGCGATAATGGCCCAGGGAAGAAACCATCACACATTAAAGACTGGAAACTTTGGGTCGAATTACAAATGTCCTTATTATTGAGGGAGTGTTCTCATCTTAATGAGAAAAGAGAAAACTTTTGATGGTTGTCATCAGCAGTCATTGGAATATAAAATGATAGAGCACAGAAGGGGCTCTCTGTTGCCTCTCGGAAAGGACTGTTTCATGTCACTCTCCATGTCCCCATGCAGTTTGCAAATGGACTTTCCTTCAAGAATTTACTGGCTTCCTTTTTGAAGCTGCAGATGAATTTGCTTCCAGATCACCGCCACTTGCTGGTGTCAGCTCCAGCTCCTTCAGCCATCTGGGATTTATTTTATGCGATGTGCTGAGTGTTGCAAAGTGCCGTGATGTTGGGGTTATGTGGTATTGGGAGTTATGTTTAACAGGGAGTTACTTCTTTGAAACTTTCCACTGGCTCAAACAGACTTTCTAAAACCTTCCCCAACGCATCCAACATCCCCTCCCCCCCCCAACCGCCCCTCACACCTCTCACCCTGCCCTACACATTCTTCCCCGATCTTCACTAACCCAGGACAGCATCTGTGACTCAAACTCATTCCAATCAGAAGCTTAAACTGTGGAGTGTTGTTGACACAAAGATAACGCAGCATTGTAAATGGTCCAGATGGAAGCACTTATTATAAAGAGAGATTAATGGATCAATTCACTCCACGTGATATTAAGAAATGGCTGAAGGTCCTGGATACTGCAAAGCCATGGGCCTTGACAACATTCTGGCAGTAGTTACTGAAGACTTGTGCTCCAAAACGTGAAGAACCCCTCACCAAGCTGCTCCAGTTCAACTAGAACACGGGCATCCATCCGGCAATGTGAAAAATTGCCCCGGCACATCCTATCCACAAAGAGCAGAACAAATCCAACCCAACCAATTAAATCCAATCAGTCTACTCTCGATCATGGGCAAAGTGATGGAACGTGACAGACATAACAAGTAATATTCACGCCACAGATGTGCCAGGCAATGGCAATCACCAATCTAACCTTCGCTTATTGACATTCAATGGAATTACCTGAATCCCACACAATCAACATCCTGGGGTTACCATTGACCAGACACTGAACTGGACCAGCTAAATAAATACAAGGGAAGATCAGCAGCTGGGAATCCTGCAACGTGTAACTCACCTCCTGCGCTCCCCCCCCCCCCCCCCCCCCCCCACCCCCCCTCAACCCACCCCCTCAAAGCCTGTCCACCATCTACACGGCACAAGTCAGGAGTGTAGTGGAATACTCTCCACTTGCCTGGATGTGTGCAGCTCCAACAACACTCAAGAAGCTCAACATCATCCAGGACAAAGCAGCCGTGCTTGATTACCAGCCCATCCACCACCTTAATCATTCACTCCGTCCACCACTGATAACAGTGGCAACGTGTGTACCATCTAGAAGATGCACCACAGCAACTCACCAAGGTTCCTTGGACAGCACCTTCCAAACTGTGAACTCTACCATCTAGAAGCACATGGGAACCCCACCACCTGGAAGATCCCTTCCAAGTCACTCCACACCCTGACTTGGAAATATATCACCGATCCTTCGCTGTCGTTGGGTCAGAATCCTGGAACTCCCTCCCTATCAGCACAGTGGGTGTACCTACATTACATAGACTGCAGTGGTTCAAGAAGGCAGCTCACCACCACCTTCTCAAGGGCAATGAGGGATGGAGAATAAATGCTGGCCTCACCAGATCACACAGCATGAATGAATAAAAATAGATTGTAGTGAATGGATTGTGATGTAATGTGGGAGCTTCTACTCTGACTTGAAACAAGGTAGAACCGAGTCCTTTCTAAATGATACAAAGCCTGAAACAATGAAGAATGAAATAGTTTAGAGAATCAGGTAAATAGATCATTAAAATGTCATGAACAGGAATAGAAAAGAAACAGTAAGATTAATGGTATGCCAGTCTTTTTATCGAGGGACCAGAATAGAAGGAGATCAAATTCATTCTTCAACTGTACAAAGACCCTGGTTAGATCACACCTGGAGTGACTGGGAACAGTTCTGGTCACCACACCTTCGGAAGGTAACATTGGCCTTGGAGAGAGTGCAGTCAGATTTACCACAATGATTCCAGCAGTTCAAGGGTTAAATCACGTAGGGCGATTTCACAAACGTGCAAATCAGTCTTTTGACTTTAGAAGATTAAAGAGTCATTAAATTACATTTTTTCTAGTTGTTGGAGAATCCGGAACTAAGGAGCTAGTCTGGAAATCTGTTCCACAAATAGGAATTGATGCTTCCCCAATTGTTAATTTTAATGCAGATTGATCACTTTTGTTACTAAGGGGTATTGGGGAAAAGGGTAGAGGGGTCATATGGAGCTCGGTCACTGGTGAACCAGTCCCACTGGATGGTGGAACAGTTTGAGGGGCTGAATGGTCTCCTTTCCTGTGAAGTTTATCGAGGGATGGAGAGGGTATGGAGCAAATATCTCAGCTCGCTAGGTGGAACCAGCTCCGTGTCCTAGCCAGTTTTTGCAAGGACAATGAGCAAATGCTGTTGCTGCCAGGAACTCTCCGGGATAATTTATGCTTAAATATTTGTGATAACAGGAGGGTAATAATAAGGAGAACACAATATCTAGCCATTACCCAAAGTCTTCTAGCTCCTCTTTGTCACATTACTGGAATACACGATTTAATTATGTAAAAACACAAGCTACACTCTCTAAAGCTCCCATCTGCTGATGAAAACTGGCAATTTATAATCTCCTGAAATTAAATTAGTCACTCCTTTGTTTCATGTCTTGAGCGGTTCTGTGCTGGCTGATCTGAAACTGTGGCAGTTTTGATAAACAGCTTATAATCAAGGCTGGACTGAGGGCCCTCGTGAATATCTGTGTGTTGTGATCATTGGGTTCAGTTGAATGTACCTCCAGATGTGCTACAGAGGCAGGAAGATCCCACATTTTAACCCGGACTGAGTCTCCAATGGGTCACAGCGTTTCCTAGGTCAGGAACCAGGTGATTCCCAGAGTTCCTCCTTCCCTGGTTCCAGCAGTGGTTCTCTGTGTGGTCTCCTGTATCTCTGGGTTAGAAGGTCGCGGGTTCAAATCCCACTCCAGAGAGCTGAGTCCATGTTTCTACTGCAATGCTGAGAGAGTGCTGCACTGCTGCCGTTCAGGTAAGAATTGGAGCTGAGGCCCTGTCTGCCTTTGCAGACGAACATAAAAGATCCCACAGCTCTCTTCCAAAAAAGGGCAAGGGAGTTCTCCCCTGTATCCTGTTCCTCAACTAACATCTTTCAAAAGATCCAGATAACCAAATCATTTATGTGTGGGATCCTGCTGTGCTTACATTGGCTACTATGATTCCGATGTCACAATAGTGACTAACCTTCAAAACTCCTCACCTGGGATGCCCTGCGATTGTGAAACTTGTGAAATAAATGCTTGTTTTTGGCAATCCTTCCTGTTTCCCTCCAGTGCTAACTCTGACCATCCCAGTCCGTGAGAGATCAAAGGACTGGGGGCTGGAGGAAAGCTGAAAGGGGGGGGAAAAATCACAGAAACCTCCCCAACAAGAAGGAAATAGCTTCTCCATTTAGTGGGTGTTATTCTTCATTCTTCACGTTCCCAAAAGAAACGCAATGCAGAAAGCATCTTGTAAAATGACCCACTCAAAGAACCTGTAATGGTAATATGTACTGAAGTGTATTGGTTTATTTCACGGCAATCTGTCGGGGCTGTTATCTCATCAGAGGTGCCAGCAAATTGTTCACTTAATAATGTTTTCAGGAGAGAACAGTACAACAATATAGCTGCAATGTTTATGAGTGGAATGGACAAGGCGTTGCTCAATAATCAGTTGATGGTGCCCAGAATCTTTTTGAATTAGATCGTCACTGAAAACTAGTCACGAGTCAACATCGTATAACCAACATTTTGGATGAGAAAGAACAGCAGCCAAATGGAATGTGGGGGTTCAAGATGTTTATATGAATGTGAGAGAGAGTAATAGTTTGAAACGGGGCCTTTAGGGTTAGCTATACACTCGTGCTGGAACCTAATCGAGGGTTCGGGGTGGTTTATACATAGAATAACAAATACTCGGGGATGAGTTACAGACTGGAATCTAATCGAGGGGTTCGGGGTGGTTTATATACAGAATAACAGATACCAGGGAGTGAGTTACAGACTGGAATCTAATCGAGGGGTTTGGGGTGGTTTATATATAGAATAACAGATTCCCGGGAGTGAGTTAGAGACTGGAATCTAATCGAGGGGTTCGGGTTGGTTTATATATAGAATAACTGATACCTGGGATTGAGTTACAGACTGGAATCTAATCGAGGGGTTCGGGTTGGTTTATATATAGAATAACAGATACCTGGGAGTGAGTTACAGACTGGAATCTAATCGAGGGGTTCGGGTTGGTTTATATATAGAATAACAGATACCCGGGAGTGAGTTACAGACTGGAATCTAATCGAGGGGTTCGGGGTGGTTTATATATAGAATAAAGGATACCCGGGAGTGAGTTACAGACTGGAATCTAATCGGGGGTTTTGGGGTGGTTTATATATAGAATAACAGATACCTGGGAGTGAGTTGCAGACTGGAATCTGTTTGGGGGTTGAGGTGGATTATATATAGAATAACAGATACCTGGGAGTGAGTTGCAGACTGGAATCTGTTTGGGGGTTGAGGTGCATTATATATAGAATAACAGATACTTGAGAATGAGTTATAGACGGGAATCTATTTGATTTCAGCGAAGTCAAGCTGTCACATTATAAAATCTCCTGGTTTTCTGCCGATGAATTTATGATGTATTTTTGCATATGCACTTCAAGCTGAGGCAGAATCCAGGGTCCAACACATTACCTAAGTTGTGCCTTGCAACCTGAAGAAGAGCAATGATGCAACAAAAACAGCACAGAATCTAAGAAAAATGATGATAGTGTTAATAAAATTAGTTTTGTTCTTCAAAAGAGCTTTGAATATCTTTGTGAATCACTCCGCCTTCCATCCTGGAAATCCCTCACACAGATCAGCACAATAAGTACATTTCCTGTCTGCGGCCAGAGGCTGCAATGTGATAAAAACAGCCCACCTACATTTTACTGAGATTATTGCTGCAGGGTGCTGGGGAGATCTGCCCTGCTCTGAGATAAAGAGTGCTGTGTGATTCTTTACGTCCATCTGAGATGACAGACCAGGCCTCTCATTTAATTGGCTGCCCCTGCAACACTGTAGTGTCCCCTCACTGATCGCGTGTTCAAATTTCAGGTACGGAGCTTGATCCCATGAACTTCTGATTCTGAAATAAGAGGGAAGTCCGGAGAACCACGATCAAGACTGAGGCAGGGAGACTAGATTGGAACTGGTAACAGTGCAGTGAATGCATTGGGCCACATTGCTGGGAGTGTATAGGTGCTGGAGTGATCTTAATGAACCTGTCTGCGACTTAGTGACTAAGTACCTGCTCATCCCTTCCTTTCATTTAATGAGCTCCCTTGTCCACTATTTATGGCAACTCCTTCTTCCAGAGGTTAACATTTTCTGATTTCTCTTCAGATGCACCACTGCTGAGCTGAATAACAACATCATATTTATATTAATGCCCACTCCATTGCTTGGAGATTATTGAAACTTTCCTCACATGACTAAGATTAATGGTGGATCCGCTCTGCACAGTCGCCCAATTATCCAGACTAAATCCTCCTTATCCCAGGACATTTCCCCTGTGATTCAACCAATCAACAGGCAGGGGCTGGTTTAGCACAGGGCTAAAGAGCTGGCTTTTAAACCAGGAAGATTTTACAATGACATTTGTGACAGTTTCGTCGTTTTTCCTGGAAAGAGTCTAGTTGGCAGGTCTTTCGCTTGATTTCGCTTCCTCCACCCCTCAGCCCAGGCTCAAGAGCTTACCCATCATCGCTTTCTGATTGGTTGCTGCAAGATGCCCTGACCTTCCATGTTTGATAGGTGTGGGCAGTCGCGTGTGATGTGTTATCTGAGTTGGTCTAACATCGACTGCAACTGGATGCAGTGAGACTCGAATCAGGCTTCCTACACAGGAGATGGTCCAACACTGTTTTATTGAACTTACTTGTTGCTGTACATAATCTGCTGTGGGTCGACACTCTATTAATCTAAACTGATAACCTCAGACTGGCTTGACCAGACTAGCTCTCTGTCACATGGAGAAGGTGCTCATGGCCTTGTGCACTCTAACTATCTCTGTAGCTGTATCCAGTGAGAAGTAAAGGCAGAGTCTTCATGCCTCGTGTCTTTTATAGTGGTAATGTCCTGTCTGGTGATTGGTTGTTCTGTGTCGTGTGTGTTCATTGGTTATCCTGGGCGAAATTCTCCGACCCCACGCAGGGTCGGAGAATAGGCGGGAAGCGGCGTTATTTCCGCTCCCGCAGGTTTTTCAATTCTCCCGCCGGTCATAAACCGGCGTTATGCAAATCCCGCCGGCAGCCTGTGAAAACAGCTGGCGCCGGCGGGATTTCATTTTTTAAAAAACTTACCTCAAATCTCTGGCCCGGATGGGCCGAAGTCCCGCCACTGGGAGGCCTTCTCCCGCCGCCGAGGTTTAAACCACCTTGGTGGCGGCGGGCTCAGCGGCGCGAGCAGGCCCCCGGGGTCCTGGGGGGGTGGGGGCGATCGGACCCGGGGGGGTGCCCCCACGGAGGCCTGGCCCGCGATCGGGGCCCCCCGCTCACTCTGCGGGGCAGTGCCGTGGCGGCACTCTTTCTCCTTCCGCTCCGCCACGGCCTCTGCCATGGCGGACGCGGAGGAGAACCCCGCATCGCGCATGCGCCGGAAGTCTGACGTCACTGCCGGCGCATGCGCCGACCGCCGAAAGCCTTTCGGCCAACCCCGCTTCCGACGGCGCCGGGTGTTTGCGCCAGTCTTCTGGTGCAAACTGCTCCAGCGCGGGGCTGGCCCCCAAAGGTGGGGAGAATTCCCCACCTTTGGGGAGGCGCGACCCCTGAGTGGTTGGCGCCACTCCCCTACGCCGGCACCCTCCGTCACGCCGGGTAGGGGACAATCCAGCCCCCTGTGTGTCAATCACTGCCTGTCTGCTTCTCATTATATCCATGAGTGAATATTATGACATCTCCCCTTTTTGAAATAAATTTTGGAATGTGGCTGTATATACATGTGTGACTATGTACAAGTGGTGAGTGAATGAACATATTTACATGGGAAGGTGTCTATTGTGCAGATACAGAGCAAACTGAACAAAATTTACAGGATTCAAGTCCATAGATTCAGTCTTTGTGGTGGGCGACAAATTCTTGTTGATCGCCTCGGAGGTGGAGGGTGGGACGCCGGCACCTGGACAGGCGGGATGGCTGCCAGATCGGTGGCCTCGTGGGCAGGCTGGACAGATCGGTGGCCACGGGGTGCGAGATGTCCTGAGGCGGCATGATGACATGAAATAAAATGAAAATTGCTTATTGTCACGAGTAGGCTTTAATGAAGATACTGTGAAAAGCCCCTCGTCGCCACATTCCGGCGCCTGTCCGGGGAGGCTGGTACGGGAATCGAACCGTGCTGCTGGCCTGCTTGGTCTGCTTTAAAAGCCAGCGATTTAGCTGAGTGAGCTAAACCAGCCCCATGCGGAGAAGTGCGATCAGGTGGTGGGCAGGCAACTTTGCGCAGCGCCCTCCTGTTGTGCTGAAGAATGGAGCTATCAGCCATTTAACAACTAAAGACCTGGGGGAAGCCTGTCTGATGACAACAGCTGGGACTGACCCCCTCCCTCAGGTAACTGGACGCGAACAACATCTTCTGGAGCCAGTGCAGGCAGATCCGTGGCATGAGCATCATACGTGATCTTCTGCTGGTCCCTGGATCGCTGCACCTTCTGCAGCACCGTGAGGTGGTCAAGGTCTGGAACATGGATGGCTGGAACAGTCGTCCGCAGGTTACGGTTCATGAACAGCTGCGCCGGAGACAAACCAGTAACACTGTGGATAGCACTGTGGATAGCACTGTGTCTTCACAGCGCCAGGGTCCCAGGTTCGATTCCCCGCTGGGTCAGTGTCTGTGCGGATTCTGCACATTCTCCCCGTGTCTGCGTGGGTTTCCTCCGGGTGCTCCGGTTTCCTCCCACAGTCCAAAGATGTGCAGGTTAGGTGGATTGGTCATTCTAAATTGCCCTTAGTGACCAAAAAGGCCTGGAGGGGTTATTGGGTTGCGGGGATAGGGTGGAAGTGAGGGCTTAAGTGGGTCGATGCAGACTCGATGGGCCGAATGGCCTCCTTCTGCACTGTATGTTCTATGTCAGAATCGGAGATGTTTCAATGAGACTGCCGGCGATTCTCCTAAAATCCAGAGAGTAAAGGCCCAAATTGACTCACTTTCTCCTATAGACCCACGCCCTGCATTTGAGGAATAAATCAAGAGGACCTTTTTTTGTATCCCTGTGGTGAGTCTATCCTTTCTTAGGTTTATGAGAACATTTGCATAGTTACCTTGGACAACAGATCTTTGGAGAAAATATCAGGCAGTGCAGTAAGTCTGTCACTGGCCCTTCAGCTCTGGGACCTGCATTCAAAGCGGGCTCACACTGAGGAGATAGAAGCCTCCATCCTGGACTGGTACTGGGCCATTTTCAGCTCACTTCCCAGTGGCTGGAGAAATGGAACTAAGGTTATAGTTTCAGGATCAGAGGTTGGTCGTTTGGGACAAATCTGGGGAAATGTCTTCATCCGGAAGGTTGGGACTTGTTGGAATTCTCTATCCCAGAGGGCTATGGACAGCAGCTCTCCCAGAATTGCTGCCACATCTCTCTGGGGTCAGCTGTTTTGCCCCGACTCTGAACTGAGACTGGAGTCCATAGGCCAGACCGATAGCCCTGACAGAGTGCTGCACTGTCAGTGCTGTGTCACAGATGAGGCACATACCAGTTCTCTCAGGTGAGAGTAGGATGGGGGGTGTAGGGGTGGTTCTCTCTGGTGAGAGTAGGATGGGGGGGGGGGTGTGGGGGTGGTTCTCTCTGGTGAGAGTAGGATGGGGGGGGTGGTTCTCTCTGGTGAGAGTAGGATGGGGGGGTGGGGGGGGGTGGTTCTCTCTGGTGAGAGTAGGATGGGGGGGGGCGTGGGGGGTGGTTCTCTCTAGTGAGAGTAGGATGGGGGGGTGTGGGGGGGTGGTTCTCTCTAGTGAGAGTAGGATGGGGGGGGTGTGGGGGTGGTTCTCTCTGGTGAGAGTAGGATGGGGGGGTGGGGGGGGTGGGGGGGGTGGTTCTCTCTGGTGAGAGTAGGATGGGGAGTTGTGGGGGGTGGTTCTCTCTGGTGAGAGTAGGATGGGGGGGTGTGGGGGGTGGTTCTCTCTGGTGAGAGTAGGATGGGGGGTGTGGGGGGTGGTTCTCTCTGGTGTCTTGGACAATATTCATCCCTCTGCCAACATCACTAAAATCATTCAATAGTTGTTGCTGTTTGTGGGATCTTGCTGTGTGACAATTGGCAGCTGTGTTGTGTACGTTATAACAGTGGCCACCCTTCAAAAGCCCTTCATTACCCTTCACAAGGGGACAGTCTGTCGTTGTGAATTCAGTACAAACCTTGCCCTGATTACAGACTAAACTTGCTCCCTGAGCTTGAAGGATTGGGAATGTGTTGAGTGATCAAACTTGCCAATGAGCAGGCAGACTCCTCGGGGAGTTGGCGTTTTGAGGTGTGTAAGGAACAACAACGAGACCACCTCCACGGTCAGCGGGGGTGGAGGGTGGGGAGGGGAGGGGGGGGGCGGAAGGTTGGGGAGGGGGGGAGATGGACGTGACCAGGGAAAGGGAGAGCATCTTTTGGGGAAACCGGGACGGGGGAGGGGCCTGTTTCCCCAAAAGATGCCATCCCTTTCCCTGGACACGACCGCACCCTCTCCCCCTCCCCCCCACCCTGGCCGGATGGATTCAGGTTCAAATTTACCCCACATCTTTCTCGCGCTCATTGAAAAGTTTATTGAACAGCATGACATGTCCATAGATCTGTCAAACCGGACACAAGAGAGATCCCCGTGACACACTGTGCCATGGAATATTCCGGAAGCATTGATACAGAGCTAAAAATAACTGTCTGCCAAATCTCAGTTTGCCAGGATTTCACTGACCGAGAGATTCATTCCCAACAGCAGCAGAAATACAAGGATTATTACTCACACTGACCAGTTTAAATACCAGGGGCTTGAGTTATCAGTTGGGTCATTAATTTTCAGATCGAAAAGGTCCATTACACAGATTGATGAATAATAAAAAGAATTCATAGAATGCAGCACAGAAAGAGGCCATTCCGACCATGTAGCTCTTTGGCCGAGCAGTTCAATTTATTCTAATTCCCTTTGTCTTTTTCCCACAGCTCTGGGATATTTTGCCCCTTCAAGTATTTATCTGCTGTGTTGCTGATCTAAATCGATAATTCCCTTTTAAATCTACTGTACGCTGTCTGTCCCTATGCTGTACACTGCAATATGTACTGCACTAATATGTTTGACAATAAAATACTGCACAATGTGATACATGACTGTGCTGTAAGCTGCATACTCTTTAATGTGCTGCACTGTGTCCTGTTGAATGTCGAAATGTGCAGGGCATTGCAAAATGTTAGAAATTGCTGAACACCGAAAATCTTAACCCTGATCTGTTTTGCAGTACAGCGTATCCTACACCACACAACTTCATACTGAACCTGCTACAGACGGTAAACTGCTGTGTACTCTAGACATACAGGACACACTAACCTGAAGTGCTGTGTACTGTAACGTGTACACCACAACATGTTGTACATCACATTGTTCTCAGCTTTGCCACCTGCTGTCCATGGTATCCAGGCTAAACAAACAAACACTAATCCCAGATACCCAGCAGGTCAGGTAGTGTCTGTGGATAAAACCTGAGTTAAATATTTGGGGTTACAGAGGAGCCGGGAGTGCAGGAGGCGAAAGAGGCCGGTGTTCTGGCCTTTGCGTCCCTGGTAGCCCGGCGGAGGATTCAGTGGAAGGATGCGAGGCCCCCAAGCGTGGAGACCTGGGTCAACGATATGGCGGGGTTCATCAAATTGGAAAGAGTGAAATTTGCCTTAAGGGGATCGGTGCAAAGGTTCTTCAGGCGGTGGTAACCGTTCCTAGACTTCCTGGCAGAGGGGTAGAAAAGGGCCAGTAGCAGCAGCAACCCGGGGGTGCGTCTCTTCGTCTTGTTTGGAAGGGGCGTGTATATTTGTTCAATGTTGATTGTGGGTGCTAATTTATTTCTTTTTTGTATATTATGGGGGGGGGAGTTTGTTTCTTTTCTTTTTGTATTTTGTTATTGATATTTTGTGAAAATTTTAATAAATTTTTTTTTTTAAAACCTGAGTTAATGTTTTGGGTGGAAGTTCCTTGATCAGAAATCTCTGTCTCTCTCTCTCTCTCTCTCTCTCCACTGCCTGACCTGTTGAATATTTACAGCATTTTCTGTTAATAATTTCAGATTCTGAGCTTTCCGCAGTATTTTTGCTTTTGGACTAATCTGGATTGGGTTTTGTTTCCTTTTCCAGCTCAGCAGAATTCTCACAAGGTCAATGATGGATGGTGGGCTTACAAAGAGGTAGTACAGGGAAGCTTTGTCCCAGGTAAGTGTGAGTTTACAATGTTCTTCATCCTTAAACACAAACCCCGCCGTGCCCAGTGACATTGGCAGTCGGATGTTACATAGAATGAGCTTCTGATCAAAGACAAGACAATTATTTCTATTAACCTGTGGGGTAGGAGCTGACGTAACATTGGACAGATCTCCGTTACAGCTGAGGATGGACATTCGGCCCATCTTCATCCCTGCATCTAGACAGAGCTCTAGAACCACCCCCCTCCCCACCATCGCAGATTCCAATTATAACACAGCCACAGTGAGTTCAGGAAAATCAGTCTGTGTTGGTGCCGATCCTAATCCCATGGCAAGGTCTCCAAAATACCCTTTTCCCATTTCCTTCAAGGAACGATACAGCACAGAGGCCATTCCCCTCCTCGTTCCACACCTGAAATATTTTCCTCATCAAGTAATTATCGAATTCTTTTTTGAAAGTTATTGATGCAATTGAAGAATTGATGCAAAGAGAGACATGCTGCTGAATCTTTTCATCTTCAGCTCATCAGGTCAAACACTAGGGGCGGGGGTGTCCGGCCTCCCAGCTGCATGTTTCTCCGTAGTGGAGGTGGCGCACTGCTCACTGCCGGCGGGAGCAAAGAATCCTGTCGCGGTCCATGGGATTTCCCATTGAACGCACCTCTCGCCGCCGGGAAACCCGGGGTGCAGGTTCACCATTGATGGGACCAGAAGATGCCCCTACGAGAATGGCCTGATACCCCTCCCCACAAGGAGCCATTTCACCTGGAAAAGAGTTGGTGCTCAGGGAGGGTACCGGTTCCAAAACCAAATGAATCCAAAAGACTATGTGGGGGCGAAACCCACGCAGACACGGGGAGAATGCGCAAACTCCACACGGACAGTGACCCAGAACCGGGATCGAACCCGGGTCCTCACTGCCGTGAGGCAGCAGTGCTAACCACTGTGCCACCGTGCCGCCCCTCAGTGACACTACTTTTAATGAGACCTAAACCTTCAATTGCACAAGGACCTAAAGTAAAATTATTTTTAAAAATGAGAAAACTCAGCTGTCGTCTCCCGTTAGTGTGTGAAATTAGTGCAAGAATTTGATTTAGTCCATGCAGGTATTTATTGTGATGTACATTCAAGCCTGGGGTTGAACGTGTATACACACAGGCCTGGGGTTTCATGTGGATATATGCAATCCTGGGGTTGAATCTGTACACATGTGTACACACACTGGCCCGGGGTTTAACATGTACACGCACTGGCCTGGGGTTTAATGTGTACACACACTGGCCCGGGGTTTAATGTGTACACACACTGGCCCGGGGTTTAATGTGTACACGCACTGGTCCGGGGTTTAATGTGTACACACACTGGCCTGGGGTTTAATGTGTACACACACTGGCCCGGGGTTTAATGTGTACACGCACTGGTCCGGGGTTTAATGTGTACACACACTGGCCTGGGGTTTAATGTGTACACACACTGGCCCGGGGTTTAATGTGTACACGCACTGGCCCGGGGTTTAATGTGTACACGCACTGGTCCGGGGTTTAATGTGTACACGCACTGGCCCGGGGTTTAACGTGTAAACACGCTGGCCCGGGGTTTAACATGTACATGCACAGGCCTGGCATTTAACGTGTAAACACACTTGCCCGGGGTTTAACATGTACACACACTGGCCCGGCGTTTAATGTGTACACACACCGGTCTGAGGTTTAATGTGTACACACACTGGTCCGGGGTTTAATGTGTACACACACTGGCCCAGGGTTTAATGTGTACACACACTGACCCGGGGTTTAATGTGTACACACACTGGCCCAGGGTTTAATGTGTACACACACTGGCCTGGGGTTTAATGTGTACATGCACTGGTCTGAGGTTTAATGTGTACACACACTGGCCCGGGGTTTAATATATATACGCACTGGCCCGGGGTTTAATGTGTACACACACTGGCCTGGGGTTTAACATGTACATGCACAGGCCTGGCATTTAACGTGTAAACACACTTGCCCGGGGTTTAACATGTACACACACTGGCCCGGCGTTTAATGTGTACACACACTGGTCTGAGGTTTAATGTGTACACACACTGGTCCGGGGTTTAATGTGTACACGCACTGGTCCGGGGTTTAATGTGTACACGCACTGGCCCGGGGTTTAATGTGTACACACACTGGCCTGGGGTTTAACATGTACATGCACAGGCCTGGCATTTAACGTGTAAACACACTTGCCCGGGGTTTAACATGTACACACACTGGCCCGGCGTTTAATGTGTACACACACTGGTCTGAGGTTTAATGTGTACACACACTGGTCCGGGGTTTAATGTGTACACACACTGGCCCAGGGTTTAATGTGTACACACACTGGTCCGGGGTTTAATGTGTACACACACTGGCCCAGGGTTTAATGTGTACACACACTGACCCGGGGTTTAATGTGTACACACACTGGCCCAGGGTTTAATGTGCACACACACTGGCCCGGGGTTTAATGTGTACATGCACTGGTCTGAGGTTTAATGTGTACACACACTGGCCCGGGGTTTAATGTATACACACACTGATCTGAGGTTTAATGTGTACACACACTGGCCCGGGGTTTAATATATATACGCACTGGCCTGGGGTTTAATGTGTACACACACTGGCCTGGGGTTTAATATGTACACGCACTGATCTGAGGTTTAATGTGTACACCCTCTGGCCTGGGGATTAATGTGTACACACACTGGCCTGGGGTTTAATGTGTACATGCACTGATCTGAGGTTTAATGTGTACACACACTGGCCTAGGGTTTAATGCGTACATGCACTGGTCTGAGGTTTAATGTATACACACACTGATCTGAGGTTTAATGTGTACACACACTGGCCCGGGGTTTAATATGTATACACACTGGCCCGGAGTTTAATGTGTACACCCACTGGCCCGGGGTTTAATGTGTACATGCACTGGCCTGAATGTCTTTGTTAATGGAGGAAACTGATTACTGGTTGCCCATCGAGTCTGCACCGGTCCTTGGAAAAAGCACCCTACTTAAGTCCACACTTGCACCCCATCCCCGTAACCCAGTAACCCCACCTACCGTTTTGGACACTAAGGGCATTTTATCATGGCCAATCCACCTAACTGTGGGTGGAAACCGGAGCACCCGGAGGAAACCTACGCAGACATGGGTGAACATGCAAACTCCGCACAGACAATAACCCAAGCCAGGAATCGAACCTGGGACCCTGGTGCTGTGAAGCAACAGTGCTAACAACTGTGCTACCGTGCAGCCCACTCTGGATGTGTCTGACATCCTCTGAATGTACCTTATTTGTACAGTAACACTTACAAGTATAACTCTATAATAATATTTACACAGTATAACTCTAAGCTGTGGTATACATAGAATCGTAAATGCTATTGTGCCGAAAGAGGCCATGCCCTCAAACAATTATGAAAAGGATCCTACTGCTCCGGTGTCTCTGCACAAGCTCTGCTATATATTCAGCCACTCTCCTCCAAGGAGAGATGGAACACCTGATTCTGCATATCCACTCCCTGTGATAGGGACCAGACTCACTCGGAAAGATGTTTTCCCCTCCTCTCGCTCATTCTCTCTGAGAATTTTCAATCGATGATCGAGTGGAAACGTTATGCAGTCTTGGTCTCTCCTTGTAATTTGTAAATCTCCTCTTAGCATTCTCTCTTCCAACGGGAGCAGTTCCTGAGCTTCTAATCCTGTCCCATTCCTGGTGGCTCCACACTCTATACAATCTCTTGTCTCGATGTCCTTTCGAGAACGGGTTCCACTATCCCAGAACTGTGACCCCAAAACATCTGTCACCGGATTCCCTCTCGTATTCTACGTTACTGAAATTGGTAACGGGGAAAGGCTAACTTAAGGAAACCGGCAATATCTCTGTCACTTTACACCATTCAGCGTGTCCCGCAGTCCATCACAATCAAAGAGCTACTTTGCAAGTGCGGTAACTGCTGTCATGTAGGAAACGTAGCAGCCAATTCGCACACAGCAAGATCCCACAACCAGCAATGTGATCCTTGACCAGATCATCTGCCTTCTTGTGACGCTGACTGGGTGAGAAACCTGAAATAATAACCAAAAACGCTGGAAAAGACTTGGCAACAGCTGTGGAAAGAGAAATGGAGCTAACATTTCGAGGTCCGTTCAGGGCTGAACCAAATCCTGCTTGTAGGTTCCAACTGGTATTTGTTGCTGTTTATGTTTCACATGAAGCACCTCCAATTCCTTACTCCATCTCCATTTGTCAGAATCTCCTCTATTTCATTCTCCTGCATTTGTTTTTCTAACTGCCTCTTAAAAAAAAAAACTCCTTATGCGAAGGGGCCGGGGAGATCCCGTGGAGGTGTAAAAATGACCTGATTTTGGAATTACTAACCCCCACTCCCGGCACCCCCAATTTTCACCAGCGCAGTTTAGGGTGTGGGCTTGTTCAGGTTGTGAGCCCCTGGGGCCCAGCTGCCTCCACACTCTAATGGATGTCTGGGATATCAGCCAAGCCTGATAATACATTCTTTGCTGTAAGCCCAGATATCCATTAATGTTAAAATGGCTGAGCCCCAGAAAAAACATTGCTTCATTGACAGCCTGGCTCTCTGATCTATGCTGTCAATTGCACAATGTTTATTTACATAAGATAAAGAGATTTGAAGTACTTGCAGTTTCTGGGGTCGAGATGAATATAACTTTTATTGACCTAGCGGGAGCTGAGTTTTTTTTTAAGAACATAGAAAGTTATGATGAATGACTTTTCACAAGCTCTTTTGGCGCATCATAAAATCATAGAATTCTACAGTACAGTAGGAGGCCATTTGGCCCATCGAGTCTGCACCGGTCCTTGAAAGAGTACCCTACATAAGCCCATGCCTCCACCCTATCCCCGTAACCCAGTAACCCAATCGAACGTTTTGGACACTAAGAGCAATTTATCACGGCCAATCCACCTAACCTGCACATATTTGGACTGTGGGAGGAAACCAGAGCATCCGGAGGAAACCCACGCAGACACGGAAAGAAAATGCAAACTCCACACAGGTAGTCATCCATTGTCACAATAGAGTTCATTACTTCTAGGCAGAGTGTATAGTGAGTGAATGGGCATAGAAATGTATAGCTTGTCATGGAGGGAATGGGGGACCTTGGGGATTAGAAAGGGCATAAGATGACATGAATGGGGCATGGGGAGTTTGCGGGGTGATGGCGAATGAGGAGTGAGTGCTATAGGGCCATATTGTTTTTATTATAACTGGAACAATATCCCAGGTGGGTTTGTTAGATAGCTCACCTGCGCACCTGACTGTCCCCAAACTATTTCCAGGGCGATGGGCCCAAATTCTGTCTGCACCCAACATGCCCCCCCCTCCCCCTCCCCCCACCCCCCGCACCCCTGGAACAAAAATGCTGTCTTGGTTGGCACATTCTCCAGGGGCAGGCTGGTGTGCGGAGCTGGGAAATTTCCCAAATTCTGCTATCTACCTTGTGCATGAAAATCCAGCCCTGTGTGGGGGAACTACAAGAGGACATCCAGTTCCTGAATGTTCATCCCTGGCCTGTGTCTGTATCCCTGTGAGCCTAATCGCTACCTTCACATTAAAAAGGGTTGAAAGTGTATTGGTTGCAGATTGCCAGGTCTAAAAGCACCAGGAATCAATGCAATGGATCATTTAATACAAAGCTGTAACTGGGATGAAAGCATCAGATGAAATTCTGTCCGGGTCCCAGAGCACAGAGTGGGCAGACTGTGGCAATGTGTTCTCCCTGGACCTTGAATGGAAGTGCCTTAAGTGATGGTTTATACCTCTGCCATTGATTTCTGTAAGTTAATGCTCAGTATAGTGGGTTCAGTTCTGGCTCCAGGTTTTGTGTGAGTGTATTATTGAATGGAACTGAACTGGACACAGTAATTCAGCCGAGTGCAGCATTAACTAAAGTGTTGAGTGCCACTGTACTGAGTCAAAGGCGATGGTTAATGCTTTGTGTGTGTCTCAGTGTCGGCTCCTCACAACCTTCAATAAGCGCCAAGTTACAGGGAACCATTCAGTCCTGTTTGATAGTGTACAGCTAGTAGTGTCTCACCGTCAGCTGCTGTTGCTTGTTGCTGCCGGCTGGGTCTCTGATCCTTGCTCTCTCACCCCTGAATCAGGAAGTGTGAGTTCAGGTCCCCATCTCCAGAAACAAGAGGACAGAATGCAGCCTGCTGCTCCCAGTGCAGTACTGAAGGAGCGCAATATTATCAGAGGTGCTTGGCGGGATCCTCCGTCCAATGTGGCCGGAATCGCGAAATGTGATTGGGCAGATAATTATGCGTGAGCCGAAAATCGTGGCCGGCGTGGGCGCCCGACGGAACGCCGTGCTCCGGTGCCTCAACAGCGGCATCAATGCGTTCCACTCTGCACATACAGTAAATGCCATTGGCATACCATTAACGGGCCTGACCCCGTATTCTCCGGGGCTCCCGCGATGCCCGTCTCCGCCACGAAGAATTACCGACGGCGAGATCAAGAAACAGGCGCCGTGGCTGCTGACAGAGCGAGAAGGGGATGGACACGTTTCCAGAGGTGTGACCATGGGCTGCCGGCCCTGCCGCTGGCACGACTGGCTGAGAGGGGAGGGGGCGTCTGCCAGGGCCGGACGGGGGAGAGAAGTAGCGAGGGATGGGGGGAGGCGACCAGGGGTCGGGGTGATCCCTCAGTCTGGGATGTCCAGGCACAGACTGCCATTGCTGCAGCCTGCAAGGCAGCCATCTTGCTGCGCACCCCACTGTCCACCCACCGTGGGCCCTGGTTGTACGGAATGACACCGGTTGTGTCCGTGCCACCACTTTGCCTCTCCGCATTCCGCCACCCCCCCACCGCAGCTCCTTCCATGATTCTTACCTGCCTCACGACGGGGTGCGGCCTTGAGTTGGCACTAACAGTGGATCTGGACCAAGGGATGGAAAATGATGGCAAACCACATTGTGAAGAGCTCTGGTGCTACACGTCATTTGACAACGTGTGACTCCTGCCCGTGGTGACACATTCACTGTCCACCTGGGTGCGAGTGAGCATGCAAGCTGGCCATTCCATCACATGGTCCCACCAAATCCTTGGGGTGGCGGATGTGGGGACAGGGTTGAGGTTGAGACGGAGGGGCAGGGTACAAGGGCGATGTGCGATGTCCGACCTTGGGTCCTCATCCTGTGCCAACATCCAACATCCTCCCTTCACTCTCCCCCAATCCACCCAATCCCAGCGCTCCCTCTGCAGCCAGCCCAGCCCATCCATCACACCTTCTGAAAGAGCGTCGAGGCAGTTTGGAACATTGTGCACAGGTGGTTAATTTGAACATAATGGGTGAACATCTCTTTAACGGGTTGTGCCCAATACCTAATGCTATCCTGCTTGGGTGTCTCAGATGGCACCGTGCATCCCTGTTCTGCCTTCTGCCCACCCCATACGCCGGGGACAAAAGGAGGGAGTCCTAGGTGGTGGTGTGTTCTGGAACCTCCCCTGTGGAAGTCACTGGCACAGTCCCCATCACCTCCTCCTCCCTCGGAATGCGCGGTGGCCCGTGGGTTACGTCTTGGGATGGGGGTGAGACCAGAGCAATCACTTGGGGAATCCCTCAGCACTCCCTCAGTACTGACCCTCTGACAGTGCGACACTCCCTCAGTACTGACCCTCTGACAGTGCAGCACTCCCTCAGTACTGACCCACTGACAGTGCAACACTCCCTCAGTACTGACCCTCTGACAGTGCAGCACTCCCTCAGTACTGACCCTCTGACAATGCTGCACTCCCTCAGTACTGACCCTCTGACAGTGCGGAACTCGCTCAGTACTGACCCTCTGACAGTGCGGCACTCCCTCAGTACTGACCCTCTGACAGTGCAGCACTCCCTCAGTACTGACCCTCTGACAGTGCGGCACTCCCTCAGTACTGACCCTCTGACAGTGCGGCACTCCCTCAGTACTGACCCTCTGACAGTGCGGCACTCCCTCAGTACTGACCCTCTGACAGTGCGGCACTCCCTCAGTACTGACCCTCTGACAGTGCGGTACTCCCTCAGTACTGACCCTCTGACAGTGCAGCACTCCCTCAGTACTGACCCTCTGACAGTGCAGCACTCCCTCAGTACTGACCTTCTCACAGTGCAGCACTCCCTCAGTACTGACCCTCTGACAGTGCAGCACACCCTCAGTACTGACCCTCTGATAGTGCGGCACTCCCTCAGTACTGACCCTCTGACAGTGCAGCACTCCCTCAGTACTGACCCACTGACACTGCGGCGCTCCCTCAGTACAGACTCTCTGACAATGCTGCACTCCCTCAGTACTGACCCTCTGACAGTGCAGCACTCCCTCAGTACTGACCCTCTGACAGTGCAGCACTCCCTCAGTACTGACCTTCTCACAGTGCGGCACTCCCTCAGTACTGACCCTCTGACAGTGCAGCACACCCTCAGTATTGACCCTCTGATAGTGCGGCACTCCCTCAGTGCTGACCCCCTGACAGTGCGGCACTCCCTCAGTACTGACCCTCTGACAGTGCAGCACTCCCTCAGTACTGACCCTCTGACACTGCGGCGCTCCCTCAGTACAGACTCTCTGACAATGCTGCACTCCCTCAGTACTGACCCTCTGACAGTGCGGAACTCCCTCAGTACTGACCCTCTGACAGTGCGGCACTCCCTCAGTACTGACCTTCTGACAGTGCAGCACTCCCTCAGTACTGACCCTCTGACAGTGCAGCATTCCCTCAGTACTGACCCTCTGACAGTGCAGCATTCCCTCAGTACTGACCCTCTGACAGTGCGGCACTCCCTCAGTGCTGACCCTCTGACAGTGCGGCACTCCCTCAGTACTGACCCTCTGACAGTGCGGCACTCCCTCAGTACTGACCCTCTGACAGTGCGGCACTCCCTCAGTACTGACCCTCTGACAGTGCGGCACTCCCTCAGTACTGACCCTCTGACAGTGCAGCACTCCCTCAGTACTGACCCTCTGACAGTGCAGCACTCCCTCAGTACTGACCCTCTGACAGTGCAGCATTCCCTCAGTACTGACCCTCTGACAGTGCAGCGCTCCCTCAGTACTGACCCTCTGACAGTGCAGCATTCCCTCAGTACCGACCCTCTGACAGTGCAGCGCTCCCTCAGTACTGACTCTGACAGTGCGGCACTCCCTCAGTACTGACCCTCTGACAGTGCAGCGCTCCCTCAGTCCTGACCCTCTGACAGTGCAGCACTCCCTCAGTACTGACCCTCTGACAGTGCGGCACTCCCTCAGTACTGACCCTCTGACAGTGCAGCATTCCCTCAGTACTGACCCTCTGACAGTGCAGCACTCCCTCAGTACTGACCCTCTGACAGTGCAGCATTCCCTCAGTACTGGCCCTCTGACAATGCAGCACTCCCTCAGTACTGACCCTCTGACAGTGCGGCACTCCCTCAGTACTGACCCTCTGACAGTGCGGCACTCCCTCAGTACTGACCCTCTGACAGTGCAGCACTCCCTCAGTACTGACCCTCTGACAGTGCAGCACTCCCTCAGTGCTGACCCTCTGACAGTGCGGCACTCCCTCAGTACTGACCCTCTGACAGTGCGGCACTCCCTCAGTACTGACCCTCTGACAGTGCAGCACTCCCTCAGTACTGACACTGACAGTGCAGCACTCCCTCAGTACTGACCCTCTGACAGTGCAGCACTCCCTCAGTACTGACCCTCTGACAGTGCGGCACTCCCTCAGTACTGACCCTCTGACAGTGCAGCACTCCCTCAGTACTGACCCTCTGACAGTACGGCACTCCCTCAGTACTGATCCTCTGACAGTGCGGCACTCCCTCAGTACTGACCCTCTGACAGTGCGGCACTCCCTCAGTACTGACCCTCTGACAGTGCAGCACTCCCTAATTACTGACCCTCTGACAGTGCGGCACTCCCTCAGTACTGACCCTCTGACAGTGCAGCACTCCCTCAGTACTGACCCTCTGACAGTGCAGCACTCCCTCAGTACTGACCCTCTGACAGTGCAGCACTCCCTCAGTACTGACCCTCTGACAGTGCGGCACTCCCTCAGTACTGACCCTCTGACAGTGCGGCACTCCCTCAGTACTGACCCTCTGACAGTGCGGCACTCCCTCAGTACTGACCCTCTGACAGTGCGGCACTCCCTCAGTACTGACCCTCTGACAGTGCAGCACTCCCTCAGTACTGACCCTCTGACAGTGCAGCACTCCCTCAGTACTGACCCTCTGACAGTGTCGGCACTCCCTCAGTACTGACACTGAAAGTGCAGCACTCCCTCAGTACTGACCCTCTGACAGTGCAGCACTCCCTCAGTACTGACTCTCTGACAGTGCGGCACTCCCTCAGTACTGACCCTCTGACAGTGCAGCACTCCCTCAGTACTGACCCTCTGACAGTGCGGCACTCCCTCAGTACTGACCCTCTGACAGTGCGGCACTCCCTCAGTACTGACCCTCTGACAGTGCGGCACTCCCTCAGTACTGACCCTTTGACAGTGCAGCACTCCCTAATTACTGACCCTCTGACAGTGCGGCACTCCCTCAGTACTGACCCTCTGACAGTGCAGCACTCCCTCAGTACTGACCCTCTGACAGTGCAGCACTCCCTCAGTACTGACCCTCTGACAGTGCAGCACTCCCTCAGTACTGACCCTCTGACAGTGCGGCACTCCCTCAGTACTGACCCTCTGACAGTGCGGCACTCCCTCAGTACTGACCCTCTGACAGTGCAGCCTGGATTTTGTGTTCAAGCCAATGAATATCTTTACCAGGTGATGCTGAGTGAGTGGTTGTTGGGCCTCCATTGCAGTCACTATCTCGAGGAGTGAAGGGATGAATATTGGAGTTTGGGACAAAAGCAGATTGAACCATCTTCCCTTTTCAATGTAGGACTAGATTTGGAAATTGTTGGTGAATGAGTTGAGTGTGTCCAGAAAGCAGGATAGTTCAGTGGAGTTGGGTTTATTGGTGGAGGCAGCACACAGGGAAACAAATACATTCACCCTTCACCCCTTACACTGCTTGTTCGGGCCGACATGACTGTTTGCATCTCTCTTGGGCCAGTGAAATGTTTTGTTTACGACAGAATGTGACAGCGTCTAATTTCTCCCATCAATTATAAACGCTCAGTGTAAGCGACTGCACCCCTCAGCTAAGATAACAGACTGTGTTAAACAATGTTGCAATGAGCCCTCTGTGCTGCTGTCTACCTGGGGAGAGCAGCACTGAGTTTCCAACGTTATTACAGATGACCACTGTTCTGTGGGAGTCTGATGATCTTCCTAAATGTCAGTTTTGAGGATTTGTGCTGTTTCTGTAATGAGCACACAGCAATAAGCCAACCCAGGGCACAGGAGACGCCGAGAGGGACATTATATTTATATATTATACACCTACACACATTTCACCCATCAATACAATTCCCGAGAGAAAAGGTCTGGAGCTGCAGACCTTTTGGAATCGGCGCCCTGTATCCCACTACCCCCCCTGTATCCCACTCCCCCCTGTATCCCTCTAACCCCCTTGTATCCCACTCCCCCCTGTATCCCACTCCCCCCCTGTATCCCACTCCCGCCTGTATCCCACTCCCCCCTGTATCCCACTCCCCCCTCTATCCCTCTACCCCCTTGTATCCCACTCCCCCCTGTATCCCACTCCCCCCTGTATCCCTCTACCCCCTGTATCCCACTCCCCCCCTGTATCCCACTCCCCCCCCTGTATCCCACTCCCGCCTGTATCCCACTCCCCCCCTGTATCCCACTACCCCCCGTATCCCAATCCCCCCTGTATCCCACTCCCCCTGTATCCCACTCCCCCCTGTATCCCACTCCCCCCCTGTATCCCACTCCCCCCTGTCTCCCACTCCCCCCTGTATCCCACTACCCCCTGTATCCCACTCCCGCCTGTATCCCACTCCCCCCTGTATCCCACTCCCCCCTGTATCCCACTCCCCCCCTGTATTCCACTCCCACCTGTATCCCACACCCCCCTGTATCCCACTACCCCCCCTGAATCCCACTACCCCCCCTGTATCCCTCTACCCCACTGTATCCCACTCCCCACTGTATCCCACTCCCCCCTGTATCCCACTACCCCCCCTGTATCCCACTACCCCCCTGTATCCCACACCCCTGTATCCCACCCCCCTGTATCCCACACCCCTGTATCCCCACTCCCCCCTGTATCCCACTCCCCCCTGTATCCCACTACCCCCCCTGTATCCCACTACCCCCCTGTATCCCACTACCCCCCCTGTATCCCACTACCCCCCCTGTATCCCACTACCCCCCCTGTATCCCTCTACCCCACTGTATCCCACTCCCCACTGTATCCCACTCCCCCCTGTATCCCACTACCCCCCCTGTATCCCACTACCCCCCCTGTATCCCACTCCCCCCATGTATCCCACACCCCCCTGTAATCCACACCCCCCCTGATACCCCACTCCCCCCTGTATCCCACTCTCCCCCCTGTATCCCACTACCCCCCCCGTATCCCACTACCCCCCTGTATCCCACTACCCCCCCCTGTATCCCACTACCCCCCCTGTATCCCTCTACCCCACTGTATCCCACTCCCCACTGTATCCCACTCCCCCTGTATCCCCACTACCCCCCGTATCCAATCCCCACTGTATCCCACTACCCCCCCCCCCCCCGTATCCCACTCCCCCTGTATCCCACTCCCCCCTGTATCCCACTACCCCCCGTATCCCAATCCCCCCTGTATCCCACTACCCCCTGTATCCCACTCCCCCCTGTATCCCACTACCCCCCCTGTATCCCACTCCCCCTGGTACTCCCACTACCCCCCTGTATCCCACCTACCCCCCTTATCCCACTACCCCCCCGTATCCCACTACCCCTGTATCCCA
>NC_052163.1:4234032-4282842 GCF_902713615.1 Scyliorhinus canicula
GGGGTGGGGGGAGGGGGGTGTTGGGGGGGAGGGGGGTGTTGGTGGGGGGGGGAGGGGGGTGTTGGGGGGGGGAGGGGGGTGTTGGGGGGTGGAGGGGGGGGAGGGGGGGTTGTGGGGGGGGGAGGGGGAGGGGGCAGGGAGGGAGAAATGGTTTGGTTTATGTCTTTCTCTCGCTCACCGTCCTCTGCCGAGTCCAGTATGAGCTGCCGCTCCCTGAAGGACAACTCCCTGCCCGCCTCCACGCTCGGCTCCAAGTCGCGGCCAGTCGCCATTCGTCAGCCGCCCCGATCCCTCCCCCCGCTCAGGCTCAGTGACAGCCAGGCCACGTCGCCCTGGCAACCGGCGCGGTCCCTGAGCATGAGGGCGGCGTGCGTCTCTGGGCGCGGCGGTTGGGTGGCTGGCGCGCGGCGGTTGGGTGGTTGGCGCGCGGCTCGGGGCGCGGCGGTTGGGTGGTTGGCGCGCGGCTCGGGGCGAGGCGGTTGGCGCAGGGAGGTTGGCTCGGGGCGAGGAAGCGCGCGGGGCGGTGTTGTCCACTCTCAGCGACGGCCACAGTCTCCAAAGCCTCAGGGAGGAAGCGGCTCCCTGATTGTTGGGTCGCAGCCTCCCCGGCCTACAAAAACTTTACTTCAGTTTTCTGTGTGAAATGGGAAAAGCGGCCGCTTTATGAGGAATATCCATTTGTCAAGTTTCAGATTGGGATGTATTTTCTGGTGAAATCTCAAATTTGTACAAGAACTGTTCAATGGGGTGCAGTGACGATTAGAAAGAAAGACTTGCATTTAAATAGCACCTTTCATTACCCCATTCCACTTCCTCAGCCCCCTCATCCTGCTTTGCCGTTGTCCAGGGGCCGCCGTGTGTACCATCCACAAGATACACCGCTGCGGCATCTCGCCAACACAGCTCGTTCCAAACCCACGGCCATCTAGCAGGACAAGAGCAGCAGATACCTGGGAACCCCACCACCTGGAGGTTCCCCTCCAAGTCACTCACCACCCTGACTGGGAAATATATCGCCTTTCCTTCACTGGCGCTGGCTCGAAATCCTGTATCTCCCTCCCTAACAACACTGTGGATGTACCTACACCACAGGGACTGTACCGGTCAAGAAGGCAGCTGACCACTGTCGGCTTCATGGACATAAATTCTGCAAACAAACAGGCCAAACTTCAACCATTCTGCGAATTAATCTTCAAAACATGAATCCAAGTCGACGCTGTGTGAAGACGTTGGGACGTTCCCACCTCAAAGACAAACAGTGGGCATCAGACAATCCAATTAAATTAACTTGGAGACCATCAGATCTGATGCCTCCAGAGAATAAACATTATTCAAACAAGCATCAACAACAGCTAAGGAGAAATGGACTTTATCAGACACATGTCAACTTGGGAGTCAGAGACATGGTCCCTGAATGGGGTCCATGGTTTCGGCCGTGGAAACAACATCCAAGGTGGGAACTAGTCTAAAAGAGATTTAAAAGGTGCCCAGCACGGACCATCCAAACAGGATGTCTCCAGGATATATTCTTTGATATTTTTGATAAAATTTCATAATACAAAGACCAAGGCAGTTGAATCTGGCACTGCAGTCACCAAGGAGAATCGGGAAGGGTCACCCAGATCCACAGGCCAACAGTTTGCACCGGAATGACCAACTGCATGGGGAGTTGTAAGTATCAGCCAGATTCGAGGGATATTGGGGCCGAGGGTTAAAGATAGTTAAAGGGTAGGAACTAACTCCTGAGGGGGTTTAAGTTGAGGTTTGGGCAAAAATGTGGGGTCATGCCTGTGGCTTTTCCTCGGGATTTTATTAATAAGTCATTGTTTCAAAGGTTGTGAAGCATCATCACAATAGTTTAAAGCTCTTGTCTTAGGCACTGGGAATGTTTCTTTGGTCAATACAAACACTTGTGGTTGAACCTAAAAGCACGTGTATGTGTAAGTATGTCCTTCATAAATTCTGAAAGTCAAGAACTAACAATGAGGGTAATGATGGAAATGTGCACCTCTTACAGCACCACCTTCTCAAGGGTAATTAGGGATGGGCAATAAATGCTGGGCTAACAGTGACCCCCACATCCTGTGACAGAATTTAAAAACTGACGTCCCAAAGCACTTTGCAACCAATGAAGCACTTCTGAAGTGCTGCCACTGGTGTAATATCGGAAACGTGGCAGCCAATTTGCACACAGCAAGATCCCACAAACAGCCATGTGATCGTAGCCAGATAGTTTTTTTACATTGATTGAGGGATAAATATTGACCAGGTCAGGTCACATCACGAGACCAAAAGGCTAGTTCACTCGGCTAAATCGCTGGCTTTTAAAGCAGACCAAGCAGGCCAGCAGCACGGTTCGATTCCCGTACCAGCCTCCCGGACAGGCGTCAGGTCAAGCAAGGCTCCGAACAAGAGGAAGACGAAGCATTTCAAAAACACCCTGAAGACTTACTTCAAGAATTGTAACATAGACCTCAACACCTGGGAGGCCTTTGCTCAAAAGAGATCAACTGGGAGGAATCTCCTGATTGAAGTATCACAATTCTTTGAGGACACCCAATGGCAAGAGGAGGGTCAGAGAAGGAGCCTGAGAAAGGAATACCAGCGATCTAGAGTCCAAGGACCGATCCCACCTCCCGGAAACGGCTGCCAAGTGTGCGGTCAAAGATGTGGCTCTCGGATCAGACTCATCAGCCATGCAAGAACCCACAAAACCCATGACCAGTAGCACAGAGTTTCTTACGTGGACAATCATTCTCATTAGTGAGTGATCACCGAAGAAGAAGATTAGTCAGGAACAGAACACTACCTGTTCTTCTTCAAAACAGTGCTGTGGGCTGTTTTACATCTATCTGACAGGGCAGATGGGGCTTTGGTTGAGAATGCCATCCAAAAGGCAGTATAGCGCTGGAATTTCAGCCGAGATAGGTGGAATCGGTCCTTGGACTCTAGATTGCTGGTATTCATTCTTATCTAGAAAGATGAGAGGTGTGCCTGGAGCCAAGCATTCTTCCCACTTGTTTGCTGCATTCCTGCCTCAGCTCATCTGCTGCTGAAATGCTCATGCAGGCCTTCGCCACTTCTGAGCTGGACTACTCCAAAGCACACCGGTCTGGTCTCCCACATTCTACCCACCACAGCCTTGACGTCATCCCTGTCCTAAATCACAGCAAGTCCTGTGTTTGCTTGATTTCCGGTTAAGCAACAACTCAGTTTTGAAATTCTGCTTTCAATTCCCCACCCTCCTCTTCCCCCCATGGCCTCGCCCCTCCCTTTGTTTGTAACCTCCTGCAGTTCAACAACCCTCTGAGACATCTGCACTCCTTTAATTCTATGCTCTTGAGAATCCCCAGTCAGAGGCGGTCTTATACTTTTGGGGGCTCCGTGCTCTCCCTCTTTGCGTCATGCCCCGTTCTCTGGTGACATGGCGGCCTGCCCCAAATTACATCAAGCCCCTCCCCAATTATGTCAAGCCCCATCCCAATGACGTCAATGCCTTCCTGACCCCACCCCACCCTCAGCTCACACAATGCAAGACACAAAAAAAACCCAAATCACTGCTTTACCACTTTCATGCTTTTTAACTTACGAGAACAAGCCTGTAATTGATTAATTGAAATCCAAGCCTACCTGTTGTCAGCATGATGGCCGAGATGGTCAATATTGTGACCTGTGTGTCTTGAAGCGAGTAAACATGAACTAGCTGGTGAGTGACAGGATGAAGAAATCAGCCAATGATATGACTGCAGCACAGTGCAGGACAGAATGATCCATAAAAGGTTCAGGGCAGGAGCAAATACTCCAATGAAGTGGAGTGTCCAGTCCAAGTCTAATATCAAGTGGCTTTGCTGGCAACTGGCAGGATTCCATTCTTTGACCAGAAGAGAAGAAACTTTCTGACAGCCAGTATTGAGAACGATGGGGTATGGTGGTTACTCACTGATTATAACTGTCTGAATGTGACCACCAGCCTTTATGTCAGACCAGCATTTGCTCTTTTTGGAGAACAGAATTGAGACTAGAGGCCAGATGTTTTAGATTTTCTTGCTTCATCAGTTGTTTGCAATCCATGGCGATTTAGATGGCTTTTCTTCTGCACATTTTTCTCACAAAAGCATTATCGGAAGGAAAATCTTTCAAGGATGTATTTTCAATCGTCAGTATTGCTGAACTTGTCAAGTGTTCCTGACCTATCATACTTCACAAATAATTTTTAATTCTTTTCAACGTAAAGAAAGAACGTTCACCAGAAGAATTTGTGACATTTATTGATAAAAATATTTTCAGAATGGTTTCCACATTTGGAGAGGTTGCTTGAAAACCATCACGTACAAGTTTGTACAAATTAACTGGTGATCTCGAAGCACAGAGCTCACCATGATCAATGAAATTAATGCATTGTTTCACTTAGTCTTCAAAAAGATTTGTGTCTATGTCCTCCCTTAGAATTCAATGAATCTCTTACTGCAGCAGCTCTTAGCATTCTCATCCAAACTTTTATCGAAAAGCACGTAAAATAATTCAACAATTCTCTTCAGAGATTCACTTGTACTCTGCAATTGTACCATTATTGCGTCACAACTAACATTGACAGTCTCAACGATGATCTTCTCTTTCCATTTTAAAGTGATTTCATTGTCTCTAGTTTAATCAAAAAAATTAACTTCCTGTGTCTTGTGCGCTTCTCATCAGAGGGACCTGTATTCTTTGTTAATGTTAGTGCCTTTGCTCCCACTGAGGTATAGTCATTTCAAACTTCCAGGATAAAACTTCTAACTGAGGCTAACAATTGTGAAGCATTCAATAAACTTTTTTCAACAGTTTTGCAGTGATTTGCTGACAGCATTAATTCTTTGAAGTAAACATTTCCACAAAACAGTAAAAACTGCAATATTGTACTTTTTAAACTTCTCTGCTGAGGAACTTTCACACATGGCTTCTCTGATTTTGATGTGACTATGTCTGATAAACATTCCTTTATATCAAAACATTTCAGTCTTAAAGCCAGAACAACATCTTCACGTGTGGACTACCTGGTGTCACAAATTCTTTTGACCATCAAATGTTTTCCATGTGACTGCTCCAGGCACAATTGCAGCATATTCCACCAATGGTGGAAACTGAAAAAGAGACATACTGGTTTTGAACAAAGTCAACAAAATGTATGGCTGCCTCAGAGGATTCATCTGCTGAATTGCAGATTACATTCAAGGAATGACTGGAACATTGGATGTATAATCCACAGCAGCTTGCAGTGTTCAGACTTGCTTGTAGACCTGAATATTTTACCGCCATATTTGCGGCACTTTTGAAGCTCTACCCACAACCATTTTTGATGTCCAAACCTAGGTTTGCAATGATTTCCAAAACAGGCACTCAGATGTGTTGGAATGTAACTGGACAAAACAAAGAAATTGCTCTCCAACTTCACCATCGCTGGTTATAGATCTTAAAATTAATGTTAATCGGTCCACATGACTCACATCTGGTGTTGAATCAACAATTATGCAATAGTATTTGACATCTTTTACTTAATTAGTGAATTGGTTTTGAGTCACATTATAGTGATGAAGTCATCGTAGGACCCTTGTGTTAAAACGTTGGTCTTTTCTGAGCCACAATATTGATAACTTTTTTAATGCTTTTGGAGAAGCTCGTCAGATTCACTGAGATATTGAAGACAGGCTGAAAAATTACCCCTTTGACTTGACACTGATGACTCATCTTGTGGAGGTACAAAACAAAGAACAAAGAAAAGTACAGTAAGAAGTCTTACAACACCAAGTTAAAGTCCAACAGGTTTGTTTCAAACACGAGCTTTCGGAGCACTGCTCCTTCCTCAGGTGAATGGAGAGGTATGTTCCAGAAACATTTATGTAGACAAAGTCAGAGATGCCAGACAATGCTTGGAATGCGAGCATTTGCGGGTAATCAAATCATTACAGATCCAGAGATAGGGGTAATCCCAGGTTAAAGAGGTGTGAATTGTCTCAAGCCAGGACAGTTGGTAGGATTTTGCAAATCCAGGCCAGATGGTGGGGAGTGAATGTAATGCGACATGAATCCAAGATCCCGGTTGAGGACGGTCACCTCAGCACTTCGCTTTACCGCTAGCCCACGATGCTCCACTTCTCCAGCTTTCACCCGAAACACATTAAAGAAGCCATCCCCTATGGACAAGCCCTCCGTATACACAGGATCTGCTCAGACGAGGAGGAGCGTAACAGACATCTACAGACACTGAAAGATGCCCTCGCATGAACGGGATATGGCACTCGACTCATCGATCGACAGTTCCAACGCGCCACAGCAAAAAACCGCACCGACCTCCTCAGAAGACAAACACGGGACACAACTGACAGAGTACCCTTCGTCGTCCAGTACTTTCCTGGGGCGGAGAAACTACGACATCTTCTTCGAAGCCTTCAACACATCATCAATGAAGATGAACATCTTGCCAAGGTCAACCCCACACCCCCACTACTTGCCTTCAAACAACCGCGCAACCTCAAACAAACCATTGTTTGCAGCAAATTACCCAGCCTTCAGAACAGCAACCACGACCACACAACCCTATCAGGGCAATCTCTGCAAGACATGCCAGATCATCGACATGGATACCATCATTACACGTGGAAACACCACCCACCAGGTACGCGGCACATACTCGTGCGACTCGACCAATGTATACCTCATACGCTGCAGGAAAGGATGTCCCGAAGCGTGGTACATTGGCGAGACCATGCAGACACTGCGACAACGAATGAACGGGCATCGTGCGACAATCACCAGGCAGGAATGCTCCCTTCCAGTCGGGGAACACTTCAGCAGTCAAGGGCATTTAGCCTCTGATCTCCCGGGTAAGCGGTCTCCAAGGCGGTCTTCAGGACACGCGACAACGCAGAATTGCCAAGCAAAAACTTATAGCTAAGTTCCGCACGCATGAGTGCGGCCTCAACCGGGATCTTGGATTCATGTCGCATTACATTCACCCCCCACCATCTGGCCTGGACTTGCAAAATCCTACCAACTATCCTGGCTTGAGACAATTCACACCTCTTTAACCTGGGATTACTCCTATCTCTGGATCTGTAATGATTTGATTACCCGCAAATGCTCGCATTCCAAGCATTTTCTGGCATCTCTGACTTTGTCTATATAAATGTTTCTGGAACATACCTCTCCATTCACCTGAGGAAGGAGCAGTGCTCCGAAAGCTCGTGTTTGAAACAAACCTGTTGGACTTTAACCTGGTGTTGTAAGACTTCTTACTGTGCTCAGCCCAGTCCAACGCCGGCATCTCCACATCAAAGAAAAGTACAGCACAGGAACAGGCCTTCGTCCCTCCAAGCCCGTGCCGACCATGCTGCCCAACTAAACTACAATCTTCTACACTTCCTGGGTCCGTATACCTCTATTCCCATCCTATTCATGTATTTATCAAGATGCCCTTAAATGTCACTATTGTCCCGGCTTCCACCACCTCCTCCGGCAGCGAGTTCCAGGAACCCACTACCCTCTGTGTAAAAAACTTGCCTCGTACATCTACTCTAAATCTCGCCCCTCGCACCTTAAACCTATGCCCCCTAGTAATTGACCCCTCTACCCTGGGGAAAAGCCTCTGACGATCCTGGTAGTCTCTAGGAAGACAGAAATTTGATTGTAGCAAATAACACATCCCAGCACTTTGCTCCAATCAGAACACTTTTTTCCAAATTGAGCCAATAACCCAGAATCAATTCTTCCAGATAATTTACATCTTTGAACGAACGCACACATATTCTTAATATGAACTTTGGAAGTTTTATAATCTGCGATATCTCTTCCAACATTTCTCCAGTTAGATAACCTGTCAACAAATGATTATTTCCCTTTACTAGGGTCAGAGAATATTTTGTAAACATAACAGTAGACTGTCTTAAGGTTTCCGAAACCTCTATCTGCTGCTGCTGACTATCTGGCCTGGCCTCTGCTTTCACCCTTGTTCGTCCGGTTACTGCCCATCCCTCTCACTCTCAGGCCTGGCTGCTGGTGGAGTCACCCCGCTGGCTCCACTCCTCAAAAGCCATGACACCAGCGCTTGCCTGGCCCTCCACAACTCACCTCTCGCTCGCATGGCCGGGTCTCAAGCCTCGACGACCGTATGTTCTCCTTCCTGGCTGGTTGCCTGGCTGCAGGCTTTATCTGGCCTGCCCTGGCCTCTGTTCTTTCTTTGGTTGCCCACCCTCTTCAGCTGGGGCCTGGAGGTCAAGAGTCGCCACATTGCTTCCTTTGACAGTCGTCGGCCAGCGCCTCCTTCTCACCTCACTGAAGGCTTTGCAGGGTCGCACCCCGAAGTTAGGTCGGGGACCTCACTTGCCTCAGGCTGCCGGGCCGAATGTCAGAAACCTGGCTGCTGCTTCACTCAATGAAAGTTAAAAAACTGCACACCAAGAAATGAGGAGATCCTTGTCTAAACTGCTGTAAGTCTCCACCACCTCTCAACGTCTGCCACACTGTTTTATCGCTCTACAGAGGAGTCCACCAATCAGAGCATGATGTTCTTCATTGCCTGCTGATAGGCTCAATGAATTTGAATGAGCCTATTGGCACATTCAGAGTTATCAGACTCTGATTGATGCTCCCACACCACAGTTTGGGTTCCCCTAGGGGCTGGTTTAGCACAGGGCTAAATAGCTGGCTTTTAAAGCAGACCAATGCAGGCCAGCAGCGCGGGTTAAATTCCCGTAGCAGCGTTCCCGAACAGGAGCCGGAATGTGGCGACTAGGGGCTTTTCACATTAACTTCATTTGAAGCCTACTTGTGCAATAAGCGATTTTCATTTCATTTCATTGGCCGGGACCCCGTGCTGCAGTGCTGTGTGTTTCATTGTAAGTCCACCTCTGCCCCCAGTGTTAATTGCTTCACCAGCTGTCTAAGTCCCAAGCTCTGGAATTGCCTCCCTGAACCTTTCAACCTCGCTCTCCTCCTTTAAGATGCTCCTTAAAACTTACCTCTTTGACCAAACGTTTGGTCACATGACCTAATATGTATGTGTTTCAGTATTAAAGTTTGCTTTACAGTGAGGAGCCATGGTAGATTATATGACAATAGCGGTGCATTCTCATTACCAGTTGCTGTTGTTGCTCATCAATGCCATTAGCTGAACAAGTGAACTGTGGAGGGAAGCTTTGTGATTTTACAACCCTATACTGTATCACAACTCCTGCAAATCAGCACCTAAGTTCTTCAGCTATAGCGACTTTATTGGGGAGGATGAGCAGACCACATTATCCCTTTCTGTGTGATTCCTCAGTAATGAGTTTGAGATTCTCAGGCAGAGAGTTGGACACTTGGCTGATCATGAGCATAAAGTGGTTGATAATTTTTGTCTATTTTCCTCCATGGGCAGATCGGAGGGAAGCCATGCACCACTTTTGTCCCAATATCTTGGAGCGTCAGTGAGATGTTGGTGAGTCTTTTTCTCGATAATATATAAGCACTGTCGACATTCGAACACTTGGAGGTGACACAGGAAAATTGCGATAGTTTCAAACCTGTTTGAAAAGCTGCAGCTAGATTTAGTTGGTGAAGGGCACAGATTGGGAAGCAAAAGAACTTGCATTTAAATAATTAAATTTTACTTCTTTAGGACAAGAAGGGCAGAGCATTCTCTCCACCTTGCAGCTACATCAAGGCAGGTACATGGCATGTTGGTATTTATTGCAAAGGGATTGAAGCACAGGAATAAAGAAGTCTTGCTGGAATTGCACAGGGTTTTGCTGAGACCAGACCCATGTGCTGTGTGCAGTTTTGGGGCTGGATTTTACATACCCCGCTGGTGTGTTTAAAGGCAAGGGGGCTTGCAAAATGCAGCGCACGGCCTTCCTGCCACTTTCCTGCAACCCATCTACCACTTTATGGACGATGGTAGAGATGTCAAGTGTCCTGCCCTTTTGAGGCCCTTGAGCGGCTAATTAATAGCCCACTTAAGTGCTTCAACCTTGTTGGACGTTCTAGAATGAGAGGCTATAGTTTTAGGCTAAGGGGTGGCAGATTTAAAATAGAAATGAGAAGGAATTACTTCAGTCAAAGGATTGTGAATCTTTGGAATTCTCTGGCCCAGAACGTTGTGGATGCTCCATCATTTAATATATTTAAGACTGGGATAGACAGATTTTTGGTGTATCGGGGAATTAAGGAAAAGGGGAAGAGATGGGAAAGTGGAGTTGAAGACCAAGATCAGCCATGATGGCATTGAATGGTGAAGCAGGTTAGATGGGCCGAATGGTCCATTCCCACTGCTATTTCTTGTGTTCTTTGTGACAGCTGTGAGGGCAAATTGATAAAGCTGCAAAAATACAATTAGAATGCTAGGTTTTATAAATAAGGTTACAGAGTGTTAGAATATTTCAAACTGGTTTAAATGGTTCAACCAAGGTGTGAACCATGGTGTATAATGAGGGCAGTTACAGGACACCCTGGGAGGGATTCCCCGATCGCCGACGCCGAAATAGCGTTTGGCTGGAGAATCCACTTTTACGCCAGAATCATGGGCGACGCCGTTTTTGCGATGCTCCGCCCCTTCAGAAACGGCGTACGCCCAATGCCGTCGGGACGGCCTCAGGATGTCCCCTGAGGCCCTTCCCCGATGCTCCGCCCCGGTGGGCCAAGTCCCCGACGGCGTCGCTCGCATGTGCTCACACCATTTGGGGACCTTGCATGGCGGCTGTGGTCTGAGTCCAGCGCTGTCACAGTCGGGTATGGGGGGAGCCATTCCGCTGGTGGGCGGGGGCTTCGGCAGGGACTGGTGGGGGGTGACGAGGGGGGTCGTTTTTGGCAGGCTGGGTCCACGATGCTGTACTGCGCGGCCGGCGCTGTCGCATGCGTGACCACGGACCGGCCATTCTGCGGCCGTATCCACAGGTAAAGTCGGTGGCTTTATGCTGCTGTTAGCCGCCCACAGGGCAGAGGATCGGTGCGGGGTGGCACTGACTTTCTGGTTGTAAGACCAGGCGGATCCTGCGGACATA
Source organism: Scyliorhinus canicula (assembly GCF_902713615.1). Taxonomy (NCBI): domain Eukaryota; kingdom Metazoa; phylum Chordata; class Chondrichthyes; order Carcharhiniformes; family Scyliorhinidae; genus Scyliorhinus; species Scyliorhinus canicula. The sequence goes on from NC_052163.1 coordinate 4,245,045, forward strand.
GCTGCAGGATCAGAGAATCCAGCGCCATGTTCCACATTATCCAGCTGAATTAGTCAGAATGAGGAAGAATTTAAGCAAGAAAAACAGCCCTGATCGCTTCACTTCCCACCATAAATTCCACACCACCACCACCAATTCCATCCTCCTCTCTGACCACAATGATTATTGGAACCAAACTGCTCAGAACCTCGGCCTCCCATATGACCCCAAGCTGATCTCCTGAGTAAAGCTCTGATGCGACCATCAATTCACTCAAAGACACGTGTAGAAGCAAACCGAGGTTTTAATCAGCTTAGAACAGAGCCTGCCTGCGACTAGTACAATACTGTGGACCGCCTACAGGTCAACTGCTCTTTATATTTCCTTTCAAGAAATATACGGCGGAGCCCGTACATGCCCCAACATCTCCCCCTGTGGGTGAAGCCACATAATGGCCCATAGGTGAAGCCCACAAGGTCAACAACATAACATAGCTGTAACACAATGGCAGAACATGATACTAATATACTGGTGAATTACTCGTACTGTACATTCACCACAAGCTCCCTCTAAATTGTCCCCTTCAAACTGTAAGAAATCAAAGATATCACCTGTATGGTGGGAGACACCCTTTTTCTTTTACCAGTTGATATTGGGGAAAACCTTTCCTCACTTCGCTCACATTTCCTTCCTTTTTATAATGGCTGGGACAGATGGCATTGTGAAAGACAATGCCTGAGAGGGTTGAATGATTTACGCTGTCCCGAGCACTTATCCATTACATTGTTGTTAGACAAAACCATTCATTCCGGCTGCTGCAATATCTTGGCCTCGCTGCTTTGTGCGCAGTGCGGGGGCGGGGGGCACAGTTCACTCAGTTGGTGAGATGGCTACCATGTGGATCAGACTAGTGCCAACATCATGGGCTTTGAATCTGTTTTGGGCTGAGACTGACTTGGGGCCCACTGTAAAATTTCACAACACTTTGCTGTGGTTTGCAAATATTCGGCAAGAAGCTGTCTTCAGACAGAGAACAGAAGGGGATATGCTGTGTGTGTTGATTTAATTCTTTTACACATTGTCAGGATCAATGACCGCTGGTCAATCACTCCCCTCTCTGTGACTCCCTTCTGTCCTCAGCAGTCAGTACAGTTTTGAAGGATCTGGTGTCCTGAGGTCATGAAAGGTGCTGGAGTGATGCAAGTGTTTGTTCTTTCACAAGGCGTTAAGCACTCCGTTTCCATGTGATTACCAACTGAGTGGCTACTTGCTGGAATTCCTGTGATCAAAACCACACTGGTTCCAGGTTCAGTGGGTAGCTCATTGGTATCATACAATACCTGCTTTGGAAAAGCAGTTGACCTGAGGATGAAGTGTAAATGTTTTTTACTGAAGCAAGATTCTCCTTCAGGATTGTTCAGCATATACATATTCATCAACCATGAACTCTTGAACCCTATTTATTGAGATTTATCAGCATGTAAAGGAACAAAATCCATGTAGTAATGTGTCTGAATAATCCCAAATTGAAAATACAGATGTTTTTTATTGGAAATCAATGTGGTGATTGCTATATAATAGCTGGCTCAGTGGTGACGCTCCCTGTCATTTGACAGGTCCAGTAGTAAATGGTGTCAGAGCAATGAGCCACACCAGAACAAAGAAGGCAGGGGGGGAGGCCCAACCAGAAAATAGTGAAGGCATTTGGAAATGAGCAGTGAGTTAGTGCTTTCCTCTGAGAGCCAGAGGTTGGGGGTTCTCAGTCCCTCTCCAGAGTCCAGAATGAGGGAGTGCTACACTGTCAGAGGTGCTGTCCTCTGGGTGAGATGTTAAACAGTATCCCCTCTCTACTCTCCCAGGTGGACTTTTCTGAAGACGAGCTCTGGAGTTATTTCCAAAGTTCTGGCCAATATTTATCCCTCCATCAACGCGAGAAGCAAACAGATTCTTGGTCATTTCACATTCTTATTTGTGGAACTTGCTGTGTGCAGATTGGCTGCTGAGTTTCCTGCATCACAACAGTTGCCACACATGAAAAGAACCTAATTGGCTGTGTGATGCTTTGGGACATCCTGAGAAAGTGAAAGGCGTTATCTAAGGGCAGCATGGTGCACGGCTGCCTCACAGCGCCAGGGACCCGGGTTAGCGCTACTGCTTCACAGTGCCAAGTACCTGGGTCCGATTCCATCCTTGGGTGACTGTGGAGTTTGCGCGTTCTGCCCATGTCTGCGTGGGCTTCCTTCCACAGTCCAAAGATGTGCAGGTTAGGTGGGGTTACTAGGTGGGCGGGGGAGTGGCCCGAGGTAGGGTGCTTTTTCAGAGGGTTGGTGCAGCTCAATTGGCCGAATGGCCTCCTTCTGTCCAGTAGGGATTCTAAATGCAACTTATTTCTATCTGTGTGAAAAGTTGGTAAGGACAGACTGTCAGGGAATTTATTCCTCCCTGTTAATGCCATGGAAAAAAACTCTATAAAGGGGAATGAAATGAAGACAGAGAGAGAGAACCAAGGGCAAAGACATGGGCCGGGATTTTCCCCTACCCGGCGGGGCGGGGGGTCCCAGCGTGATGGAGTGGCCGCACCTTTAGGGGCCAGGCCCTCACCTTGACGGGCTAAGCCCGCGCCGGAGTGGTTCCCGTCCCGCCGGCTGGCGTGGAAGGCCTTTGGCGCCACGCCAGCTGGGGCTGAAGGGACTTCGCCGGCTGGCTGAAGTCCGCGCATGCGCAGGGGAGGGGGTCACTTTCGCCTCAGCCATGGTGAAGACCATGGCGAAGGCGGAAGGAAAAGAGTGCCCCCCACGGCACAGGCCCGCCCGCTGATCGGTGAGCCCCGATCACGGGCCAGGTCACTGTGGGGGCACCCACCCGGGGTCAGATCGCTCATCGCCCCCCCCCCCCCCCAAGGATCCTGGAGCCCGCCCGCGCCGCATGCTCCCGCCAGTAAGGTAGGTGGTTTCATCCACGCCGGCGGGAGAGGGTTGACAGCGGCGGGACTTCGGCCCATCGCGGGCCGGAGAATTGCCGGGGGAGGGGGGCCGCTGACCGGCGCGGCGCGATTCCCGCCCCGCCGAATCTCTGGTGGCGGAGAATTCGGGACACGGCGGGGGCAGGATTGACGCCGGCCCCCGGCGATTCCCCGACCCGGGGGGGGGGGGGGGGGGGGGGGGGGGTCGGAGAATCCCGCCCATGAGGTCTGAAAATCCAAAATAAAAACAGGAAAAGCTGGAAGTGCAGAGTGAGTCAATTAAAGGGGTTGGCTTTCATTAGAAACAAGCGGGATTCTCCGACCCTCCACCGGGCCGGAGAATCCCTGGGGGGAGGAAGTGAATCCCGCTCCGGCTGCCGGATTCCTCGGCGGGGGCGGGAATCGTGCCGTGCCGTTGGCAGTGGTCCCCCCAGCCCGCGATGGGCCGAGTAGTCGCCCGTTTTCGGCGGGTCCCGCCGGCATAAAATACACCAGGGGCGAAAACCTCCGCGGACCGACGTGACGCCCATTTCCGGCGGGAAAAAGCGGTGTGCATGACTCCGGCGTGCGGGCCTTCTTTTAAGCTGGCAATCTCCGTTCCCGGAAGGGCCAGCAGCGGACTGACGCGATAGGCGTCAGTTTCTCCAGCTGCGGAAGTGGCGAGTCCCGGCGTTTGTGTGGTGGGGAGAGAGAGAGACCCAGTGGGGTGGGGGGAGAAGAGCGACCCGGCATGGGGGTGGGTGGGGGTGGGGGTGGGGGGGGGGGGAGAAGAGGGACCCGGCATGTGGGGGGGAGGGGAGAAGAGCGACCCGGCATGGGGGGGGGGAGAAGAGCGACCCGGCATGGGGGGGGAGAAGAGCGACCCGGCATGGGGGGGGGGGAGAAGAGCGACCCGGCATGGGGGGGGGGGGAGAAGAGCGACCCGGCATGGGGGGGGGGGGGAGAAGAGCGGACCCGGCATGGGGGGGGGGGGGGGAGAAGAGCGACCCGGCATGGGGGGGGGGGGGAGAGAAGAGCGACCCGGCATGGGGGGGGGGGGAAGAAGAGCGACCCGGCATGGGGGGGGGGGAGAGAGGAGAAGAGCGACCCGGCACTTGGGGGGGGGGGGGGGGGAGAAGAGCGACCTGAATGGGGGGGGGGGGGGGGAGAAAGAGCGACCCGGCATGGGGGGGGGGGGGGGAGAGAAGAGCGACCCGGCATTGGGGGGGGGGGGGTAGGGGGCAGCGGCGTGCGGTGGGGGCGACGGATGCCCGTGGCCAACGCACCATCGCCCCTCCTCTGCACGCCGCTGCCCCTACCCCAATCCCCTTCCCCCAGCACCCCTATCCCCTTCACCACCCCTACCCCCACTCCAACGCCGCACCCCCCCCACCCACTAACGGAGGAAGGAAGGGGGGGAGGAGGAAGGAAGGGGGGGAGGAGGAGAGAGGGGGGTGTGGTGGGGTACCGGCGTTGAGGGGGGGGGGACCGGCGATGAGGGGGGGTTGCGGCGTGAGGGTGGGGGGGTTGCGGCGTTGCGAGAGATGGGGGGGCGGCGTTGGAGGGGGAGGGGGGGGCGGCGTTGGGAGGGGGCTAGGGGTGGGTGTGGAGGGGGTAGGGGTGGTGGGGAGGGGGTAGGGGTGGTGGGGAGGGGTAGGGGGTGGTGGGGAGGGGGTAGGGGCTTGGAGGGAGGTACGGGTGGTGGTGGGGGTGGTTGGGGTGGGAGCAGTGGCGTACAGAGTTGGCCCCGGGCATCCGTCGCCCCCCTCTCTGCACGCCGCTGCCCCCAAACCCCCCCCCCCCCCCCCCCCCCCCCCCCCCCCCCCCGTCCGCAAACCCCCCCCCCCGGTGCCGCAACCCCCCCCCAGTGCGCAACCCCCCCCCACATGCCCGCAACCCCCCCTAATGCCGCAACCCCCCCCATGCCGCAACCCCCCCCCCCCCCGATGCCGCAACCCACCCCCCCCCTTGCCGCAAACCCCCCCCCCCCGGTGCCGCAACCCCCCCCATGCCGCAACCCCCCCATGCCGCAACCCCCCCCATGCCGCAACCCCCCCCGATGCCGCAACCCACCCCCCCCGATGCCGCAACCCCCCCCCCATGCCGCAACCCCCCCCATGCCGCAACCCCCCCCCATGCCGCAACCCCCCCCGATGCCGCAACCCACCCCCCCCCGATGCCGCCACCCCCCCCCCCGATGCCGCAACCCACCCCCCCCCCCCCCCCCGACACTGAACGGCGTCAACCATCATCAATGGTTGACGACGTTTTAAAGCAACTGTGATTTTCGCCGACGTGACCCGTGGCCACGTCGGCGGGACTTCGGCCCATCCGGGTCGGAGATTTGTGGACACTAAAAAAAAAATGAAATCCCGCCGGCGCCAGCTGTTTTCAGAGGCTGCCGGCGGGATTTGCACAACGCCGGTTTTTGGCCGGTGGGAGATTTAAAAACCCTGCGGGAGCGGAAATAACGCCGCTGCCCGCCGATTCTCCGACCCTGCGTGGGGTCGGAGAATCCCGCCCCAGGTCCGTACCAGCAGGTCATACCTAGCTCTGCGGGTGGCCTGCGGAGTCCTCGGGGGGCCTGTGCCGTGAGGGCACTCTTTCCCTCCGCGGCAGTTGGTGTAACGGTCTGCCATGGCCGGCGTGGAGAAGAACCCCCCCTGCACATGCGCTGGGATGACGCCAGCACACACTGGTGCACCCGTGCATGCGCAAACTCGTGCCGGCCGGTGGAGGACCTTCCGTGCTGGTTGGCATGGCGCCAAAGGGCTGGCGCAGCGCCAACCCCGCTGGCGCCGGCCTAGCCCCTGAAGCTGCAGAGGATTCTGCACCTTCCGGGCGGCCCCACGCCGGAGTGGTCCACGCCACTCCTTGGAGCCAGTACGGCCCACCCCGCCGGTTAGGGGAGAATCCTGCCCATTATGTCAACAACAACTTGAATTTATCCAGCACTTATAACATAGTAAAACTTCACAAGAATGCTTCCCAACACTGAGTCACATGAAGAGATTTGAGGACAAGTGAATAAAAGCTTCTTTTTTACAAGTTTCTTCAGTAGTGTCTTAAAGAGGGTGAGAGAACTAGAGGTGGAGAGGTTTAGTGAGGGAATTCAAGAGTTTAGGGCCCAACAGCTGAGGGCACAGCTGCCAATGTAGCGATTACAATTGGGGATGCTCGGGAGTCCAGGATTAGAGGATTGCAGTAAGAGGATTGCAGTAATGTTTCCTCACAGAGGATCACTACTCTGGAATTCTCTTCCTCAGAGAGTAGTGGAGGGTGGGTCATGGAATTTATTCAAAGCTCTCAATGAGATAGATTTTTAATAGTTAAATGTCACAAGCCTCCGGAGTTGAGATCACAAGCAGATCAGCCAGGATCTCATTGAACGGGGAAGCAGACTCATGGGGTCGAGTGGCTTGCTCTTACTTTTAAGTCCTCTGATCCTATCATGCCTGGTTATAGAGCTGAAGGAGGAATTTTAAAACAAAGGTGAGAATTTCAATATTGAGGTGTTACTGAACCAAAGTGCCTTCAATTTGTTCAGAGCACATTCAAGCTCTCTTGCGACATTAGAGTCAGTTTGCATTTTGAGTGAACATTGGGTGTGAGTTCAGTGTTGATGGTGTCGGGGTTGTCAACACCCCCAGGATTAGTGTGGAATCTCCAGAAATTGAAGATTTGCTGTGAGCAAACCTGGGGAGAAAAATCAGAGAGGCATTAAAAAAGTTATTTTTTCATTTTCTTCAAATGCTGGTTTACGGTTTATAAAACAGGAAACGGAGAAAAAAGGCTGTTTGACTGGTGGTCTGAATCATCTACTCAGGCAATATTCTCTTTCCAACCAGACAAGGGAAGACAGGGCACCATGAAGATGGTGGGAGTGTGGTAGGGGAAACATTGTGATGACGGATGTATCTGGGGTCCAATGGTGGGAGTGTGGCAGAAACATAGAAACATACAGTGCATTCGGCCCACCGAGTCTGCACCGACCCACTTAACCTTCACTTCCACCCAATAACCCCTCCTAACCTTTTTGGTCACTAAGGGCAATTTATCATGGCCAATCCACCTAACCTGCACGTCTTTGGACTCTGGGAGGAAACCCGCGCACACACGGGGAGAACGTGCAGACTCCGCACAGACAGTGACCCAGCAGGGAATCAAACCTCGGACCCTGGCGCTGTGAAGCCACAGTGCTGTCCACGTGTGCTACCGTGCTGTCTGGTAGGGGGAAAACTGTGAGGATAGACATGTCTGGGGTCCAGTAGTGGGAGTGGGAGGTAGGGTTGTTTGGAATAGAAGATTTTGTAATTGAAACTCAAGAAATACGTCCACTTACACATAACTGAGAAGTTTTGCTGTATTTTCACTTTTAGAAGCACTGGCCATTCCATTGAATGCAAATTGGCAAAGTGGGACGTGGGAGTAGAAAAAGGCCATTCATCCCCTTGAACCTGTTCTGCCAATTCATTGAGATCATTGCTGATCCGTGACCTTACTCCATACATCTGTATTTCCCCCATGTCCTTTAATAATTTGGTTAACAGAAATCGATCAATCTCAGATTTAGGAAAAGTTACAGTTGGTCCAGAATCAATTGCTGTTTGTGGAAGAGCATTCCAAACTCCCATCATCCTTTGTGTTTCAAGTGTTTCCTCATTTCACACTGAAAGGTCAGGTTAGACTCTGCCTCCTGGTCCATGACTCCCCGACAAGAGGGAATAACGTCTCTCCATCAACCTCATCTGTTCCCCTTAATATCTTGAAAACTTTGATTAAATCGCCCTTTAACACTGTAAACTCCAGGGAATATACCTTAGTTTGTGTTTAATCTCTCCCAGTAATTTGACCCTTGAACTCTCAAGTATCATTCTGGTAAATCTACACTGCACACCATGGGCGAAAATCTCCGCGGACCGACGTGACGCCCATTTCCGGCGGGAAAAAGCGGTGTGCATGACTCCGGCGTGCGGGCCTTCTTTTAAGCTGGCAATCTCCGTTCCCGGAAGGGCCAGCAGCGGACTGACGCGATAGGCGTCAGTTTCTCCAGCTGCGGAAGTGGCGAGTCCCGGCGTTTATGTGGTGGGGAGAGAGAGAGACCCAGTGGGGTGGGGGGAGAAGAGCGACCCGGCATGATTGGGGGGGGGGAGGAGAAGAGTGACCCGGCATGGGGGGTGGGGGGGAGGAGAAGAGCGACCCGGCATGGGGGGGGGGGGGGGGGGGGGAGAGAGACAGACCCGGCATTTGGGAGAGGGGGGAGGGAGGAGGAGAGAGACAGACCCGGCATTTGGGGGGTGGGGAGGAGAGAGACAGACCCAGCATCGGGGGGGGGGGGGGGGGGGTTGCGGCATGGGGGGGGTTGCAGCATCGGGGGGGGGGGTTGCGGCATCGGGGGGGGGGTTGCGGCATCGGGGGGGGGTTTGGGGGCAGCGGCGTGCAGAGAGGGGGGGCGACGGATGCCCGGGGCCAACGCACCGTCGCCCCCCCCTCTGTACGCCGCTACCCCCTACCCCAACCACCCCCCCCTCACCACCCCTACCTCCCTCCCCCTCACCACCCCTACCTCCCTCCAACGCCCCTACCCCCCTCCCCACCACCCCATCCCCCCTCCAACGCCGCCCCCCCCCATCTCTCGCAACGCCGCAACCCCCCCCCCCTCTCAACGCCGGTACCCACACCCCGTCCCCCTCCCTCTGAAGGCCGGTACCCACACCCCCCCCTCCTTCCTCCTCCCCCCTTCCTTCCTCCTCCCCCCCTTCCTTCCTCATTAGTGGGGGGGGGGTGCGGCGTAGTGGGGGGTCGGGGGGTGCGGCGTTGGAGGGGGGTAGGGGTGGTGAAGGGGGGGTTGGGGGCAGCGGCGTGCAGAGAGGGGGGGCGATGGATGCCCGGGGCCAACGCACCGTCGCCCCCCCTCTGCACGCCGCTGCCCCAACCCCAACCCCCTCCCCTCACCACCCCTACCCCCTTCACCACCCCTACCCCACTCCAACGCCGCACCCCTCCCACTAACGCCGCACCCCCCCCCCACTAACGCCCCACTAACGGAGGAAGGAAGGGGGGGAGGAGGAAGGAAGGGGGGGAGGAGGAGAGAGGGGGGGGTGTGTGGGTACCGGCGTTGGGGGGGGGGACCCGACGATGAGGGGGGGTTGTGGTGTTGAGGGTGGGGGGTTGCGGCATTGAGGGTGGGGGGTTGCGGCGTTGCGGGTGGGGGGTTGCGGCGTTGCGAGAGATGGGGGGCGGCGTTGGAGGGGGGTAGGGGTGGTGGGGAGGGGGGTAGGGGTGGTGGGGAGGGGGGTAGGGGCGTTGGAGGGAGGTAGGGGTGGTGATGGGGGGGTGGTTGGGGTAGGGGGTAGCGGCGTACAGAGGGGGGGGCGACGGTGCGTTGGCCCCGGGCATCCGTCGCCCCCCCTCTCTGCACGCCGCTGCCCCCAAACCCCCCCCCCGATGCTGCAACCCACCCCCCCATGCCGCAACCCACCCACCCCGATGCCGCAACCCACCCCCCCATGCCGCAACCCACCCCCCCATGCCGCAACCCACCCCCCCCGATGCCGCAACCCACCTCCCCCCGATGCCGCAACCCACCCCCCCCCCCGATGCCGCAACCCACCCCCCCCGATGCCGCAACCCACCCCCCCCCCCCCCCGATGCCGCAACCCACCCCCCCCGACACTGAACGGCGTCAACCATCATTAATGGTTGACGACGTTTTAAAGCAACTGTGATTTTCGCCGACGTGACCCGTGGCCACGTCGGCGGGACTTCGGCCCATCCGGGCCGGAGATTTGTGGACACTAAAAAAAAAATGAAATCCCGCCGGCGCCAGCTGTTTTCAGAGGCTGCCGGCGGGATTTGCACAACGCCGGTTTTTGGCCGGTGGGAGATTTAAAAACCCTGCGGGAGCGGAAATAACGCCGCTGCCCGCCGATTCTCCGACCCTGCGTGGGGTCGTAGAATCCCGCCCCATGTTACTGGCTGTGCTGGAGTGTGTGCAGCCTGACGTCTACCCACTGGCATCTTAATGTTGTACTGGGTTTTGCACAATCAGGATGGGTTCTTTGTGGCCTATTTTGAATATGGGTGTTCTGGTTTAGATGGTATCCACAATGAGACAGAAATGGCAGCAACTGGATAGGGAGTGATAACAGAACAGTAAATTCAGCTTGGAAACTTTGTTCCTGCCCAGGCTTGAATATCATACCCCACTATAATGTTCTTTGATCATGCTGATGTTGAATGTTGATGTGGTAGTGTTAACAAAGAACATTAGACTTTGTTTTACAACGAAACTATTTATTAGTAACACTACTCTAAAGGATTATTATAATGTCTAAGATTAATACAGTTAGAAATAATGGTCTAACATTAACTTACACTAAGATACTACACAGCTACTCTAATATGTGACTGCTATCAACTCCTTACTAACTCCTTCTCCTGGAACACATGGGGCTGGATTCTCCACCCCGCTGTGCACATTTTGGTTTCACCCCGCTGGCGGGATGCTCCATTATGCCGGCCGGTCAATGGGGTTTCCCATTGTGGGGCTGCCCCACGCCATTGGGAAACCTCCGGGCTGCCAGCAAAATGGAGCATCCTGCCGATGGAGAATCCAGCCCATGGTGCGTCCGGGTCACATGCCTGCATACTCTCACTGCCTGCTGGTCCGATGCTAGAACTACAACAGTAAAACACATGCAGATGATGATGATCTACTCATATTATATGCAGATGATCGTCTACCTATGATCACACCCACCTCCCCTGATTGCCCTCCCCTGCCAAAACTTCAGGCTCCCTGTCTTGCACCTTCCTCCCACGCTGCAGACATGGGGCAGGATCAGACTCAACCATGATGCACTCTATGACCAAACAGGCCGCTGAAAGTCTCTGGGTGCAAAGGTGGGAGCCCTCAGAGCAAGTTAGAACTCCAGCACACGTGGACTCACTCCCACAGTGAACTTTAGCACATGTGGATACACTCCCACAGTGAACCCCAGCACACGTGGACTCACTCCCACAGTGAACTCTAGCACACGTGGGTTCACTTCCAAAGTGATCTCTACCACACGTGGACTCACTCCCACAGTGAACTCTATCACACATGGACTCACTCCCACAGTGAACTCTATCACACATGGACTCACTCCTACAATGAACTCTCACACACGTGGACTCACTCCCACAGTGAACTCTAGCACACGTGGGTACACTTCCAAAGTGATCGCTACCACATGTGGACACACTCCCACAGTGAACTCTCGCACATGTGGATACACTCCCACAGTGAACTCTCGCACACGTGGACTCACTCCCACAGTGAACTCTGGCACACGTGGATTCACTCCCACAGTGAACTTTAGCACACATGGACTCACTTCAACAGTGAATCCAACACACGTGGACTCACTCCCACAGTGAAGAGTCAAGATGAGGATGAGAGTATAGAAGAGGTGTTAGAAAAATGACCAGAGGGCAAAGCGGTTTCTTTAAATGAGTTGAATTGGCAAAACGTTTGCTTCTATACAACAAATAATAAATAATAAAATCAGCTGACATATCATTCCTTAATAAGTCAGACCTGTTAATGTATGGACTTAAAAGAACCCACATTCTGAAGTTTCCAGCGGCACAATCATTAATTTGTCGGTTACATTGTTTTATGCATCAGGATGCTGTGAAAAACGACACATCAAACCACACTAGAGTAGCAATGAACAGGGTAATCCTTCAAATAGTTGGCAAGGTTACCGACTCCAGCAAAGCACAGGTTTGTGACGAGGGTTGTCAGACTCAGCATGTGGTATGTTAATCAATGCATACATTTTTTTTTCAAAAAGAACAATCTTCAATGTAAACAGCCCAATAAATCTAAAATTGTTATATGAAATAGGCTGCACATTGTGGCCAAACCGGCACTGAAAGCTATGAAAATGTTCCAGCTCGATAACTTTCCAATTTATCAAAAGGAATTAACCATGCATTCAGAGTTCTGCGTAGCTGGTATGTATTTTTTTGAATTAGTGACATCTTTGTCCAGGACTGTTCAAAGTGCTGGGGAATGTTTGGCAATAATTGGCTTTGATATCAATTGTTGCAATGTTAAATGGAGAAAGATTTTCCTGAAACATAAACCTTAACTTTTCTTTTTCTCGTGCTCTTTAATTTATAATATAATCTGAAGAGGAAGAAGTGGAAGACAATTCAACAGGAACTTAAAAAGAACAATTCTGTCAAGACCAATGACGGGACCACTGGTCACCAGGAAGAGGGGCTGCGTTCAGAATTTTTTTTTTTCCATTTGTCTTTCAAATTTTCTGTGCTGCTCACTGCTTAATATTTGATCACCAAAATATTTGAGAAGAAGATCCACTTGTGTAAGACTATCATTCCATTGGTACACCTCACACTGCTCCACTATTATAGCCCCCACGAGACCCATGGGGGTGACCCAATTGATCTCCCGTGAGGCTGGTGGAGTATGAACTCCCCCATTGAGGGGTGAAGGCCCAACAGTGGGCACGTTAATTCCCCAAGATAAAAGCTGGCACAGGAAGGAACCGGAATTTCGGGATTGTCCCGGCTGGGGCCTGGACTGTTGCATTGTTGCTGCATTTTCTGGCGTGTGTAGCAAATAAACTATTTATGACTCCTTTTCGGGACATCTCATTGACTACAATATTGACAACGAGGATAAAACGGAACTACAGACGGTGCTACTGGCCGCTCAGACAGTGGCTACTTCTCAACGCAAAGGAGTAAGGTTTGCACAGTTTCAAAAATGGCGCTCCTTGGTCGACTCACCACATTTGACACGAGTGTGGAAGTTGGGCTCAGTTCACGGAGCGGATGTGATATTTCTTCAGGGCAAATGGAATTAATGAGAAAAAACGGCAGATGCTGATTCTTTTGATCACCTGTGGGGCCCCCACTTACAGCACCGGATTTGCTCGGCCATGATTGGCTACAGAGGCTCTATTTGGACTGGCAGTGGATTTTTCGGATGGGCACTGGGGACCACACAAAGTCCTGCAGAAGTACCTGGAAATGTTCCAGGAGAGCCTGGGTACAATCAAAGGTGCCGAGGCCAAGATACACGGAGACCCCAAGGCCCAACCAAAGTATTTCATGGCCTGCCCAGTTCCCTATGCATTGCTGATAAAAATGAAAATCGCTTATTGTCACAAGTAGGCTTCAATGAAGTTACTGTGAAAAGCCCCTAGTTGCCACATTCCAGCGCCTGTTTGGGGAGGCTGGTACGGGAACTGCTGATAAAGGTAGAGGATGAACTCAACCACTTGGAAAGCCGAGGAATCATCCGGCCGGTACAGTTTGCAGATTAAGTAGCAATAATCCCAATACTGAAACCGGACAAAACCATTAGGAATAATAAGCTAATCGTAAACAAGGCCTCTCGTTTGGACAGATACCCCATGCCGTGCATAGAAGGCCTCTACGTAAAGTTGGCTGGAGGACACTCTTTTTCTAAACTTGATATGAGTCACGCATAGCTCCAATTGGAGCTAGACACAGATTACAGAAGATTTGTGACCATTAATTCCCACAGAGGCTCTATGAATTTACAAGGATGCCACTCGGAGTGTCACCGGCTTGCATTATTTTCCATAGAGTCATGGAAAATATCCTCCAAGGACTACCGGGAGTGGGGTTTACTTGAATGACGTCCTGGTCATTGGAGCCACCAAAAAGGAGCACCTGAGCAACCTGGCGGAAACCCTCCACTGGTTTTCCGAGATAGGCGTCCGCCTTCAAAAGAGGAAAATGCATTTTCTACACCAAAGAGGTTCCGTACGTAGGGTGTTGTGTCGAACAAGGCGGCCTGCACCCAGTAGAGGAAACGCTACGAGCAATTAAACAAGACCCCACGCCAGAGAACCGGCCGAATTGCACTCGTTCTTAGGACTCGTGAATTATTACGGGAAATCTATCCCGAACCTGGTGACCATCCTCGCACCATTGCATGTGCTACTGAAGAAACATCAGGATGGGCATGGAGAATGCCGCAAGAATAAGCCTTGGCCAAGGTGAAGAGGCGGGTGTCGTCGCCAGGGTTGTTGACCCATTACGATCACTCAAAGCCCCTTTGGTCTCTTGTGCCATTCCATACGGAACTGGGCGGTGTTATCCCACTGCATGGATGACAGACACGAAAGTCTATGCTTCACGGACTTTGGCTGCTGTGGAGGGCGACTATGCCTAGATTAAAAAAGAAGAAATTGTTTTTCTCCCACGTCCATAATGCTTACTCCTGGATCGACTTTTTTGTCTTCAGCAGGGCGCTGATTCCGAGGGTGGTAGGGGCAGAGTACTCGGCGATAGCCATATCAGACCACGCTCCGCATTGGGTGGACCTGGAGCTGGGGGAGGGGAAGGATCAACGCCCGCTGTGGAGGTTAGAGGTGGGGCTGCTGTCGGATGAGGAGGTATGTGGGCAGGTCCGTAGGTATATAGAGGGGTATTTGGAAGCTAATGACAATGGGGAGGTGCAGGTGGGGGTGGTCTGGGAGGCGCTGAAGGCGGTGGTTAGGGGGGAACTGATTTCTATTAGGGCACACAGGGAGAGGGGGGAGAAAAATGAGAGGGAGAGGTTGGTGGAAGAAATGGTAAGGGTGGACAGGAGGTACGCGGAGGTCCCGGAAGAAGGGCTTTTGAGGAATCGTCGTAGTCTCCAAGCGGAGTTTGATATATTGACCACCCGGAAAGCGGATGCGCAGTGGAGGAGGGCGCAGGGGGCGGTATATGAGTACGGGGAGAAGGCAAGTCGGATGCTGGCCCACCAGCTCCGGAAGCGGGAGGCGGCGAGGGAGATAAGGGGGAGTTAGAGATGTAGGAGGGAGTCTGGTGCGGAGTGCAAGGGGCATTAACGGGGTGTTCAGGACCTTTTATAAGGAGTTGTACCAGTCAGTGCCCCCTGGGGAGGAGGGTGGGATGGACCGCTTCTTGGACAAGCTGGAGTTCCCGAGAGTGGGCGAGGAGTGGGCGGAGGGTCTGGGGGCCCCAATCGAGTTGGAGGAGCTGATCAAGGCGATGGGGAGTATGCAGTCAGGGAAGGCACCGGGGCCTGACAGTTCCCGGTGGAATTTTACAAGAAGTTCTCAGACCTGTTGGGCCCGCTGTTAGTGCGGACCCTGAATGAGGCAAGGGAGGGGGGGCCTTGCCCCCGATTATGTCCAGAGCATTAATTTCTTTGATCTTGAAGCGGGATAAGGACCCCCTCCAGTGTGGATCTTACAGGCCGATCTCGCTCCTCAGTGTGGACGCGAAGCTGCTGGCCAAGATACTGGCCAGGAGGGTGGACAATGTGGTCCCGTAGGTCATTCACGAGGACCAAACGGGTTTTGTGAAGGGGAGGCAGCTGAATGTCAATGTGCGGCGGCTTCTTAACGTCATAATGATGTCGGCGGTGGACGGGGAGGCGGAGATAGTGGCATCGATGGATGCAAAGAAAACTTTTGACAGGGTGGAGTGGACCTACCTGTGGGAGGTATTGAGGAGATTTGGGTTTGGTGAGGGATTCATTAGGTGGGTGAGGCTGTTGTATAGTGCTCCGGTGGCGAGCGTGGTGACAAATGGGAGGTGGTCAGAGTACTTTTGGTTTTCCCGGGGGACGAGGCAGGGGTGCCCCTTGTCTCCCCTGCTCTTCGCGTTGGCGATCGAACCCCTGGCCATGGCGCTGAGGGAATCGAGGAACTGGAGGGGGATTGTGCGGGAGGGGGAGGAGCACCGGCTGTCGCTGTACTCGGACGATTTACTGTTGTACACTGCGGATCCGGCGGGGGGGATGCCAGGGGTGATGAGGATCATGGGGGAGTTCGGAGACTTCTCTGGCTATAAGCTCAATTTGGGGAAGAGTGAGCTGTTTGTGGTGCATATGGGGGACCAGGAGAAAGAGATGGGGAGCTCCCGCTGAAAAGGGCAGAGAGGAGCTTCAGATACCCGGGAGTCCAGATAGCCAGGAGCTGGGGGGCCCTGCATAGGTTAAACTTCACAAGGTTGGTGGAGCAGATGGAGGAGGAGTTCAGGAGGTGGGATGTGTTGCCACTCTCCCTAGCAGGTAGGGTCCAGTCGGTTAAGATGACGGTGCTCCCGAGGTTTTTGTTTCTCTTCCAGTGTTTACCCATTATGATTCCGAAGGCTTTCTTTCGGAGGGTTAACAGGAGCATTATGGGGTTTGTGTGGGCGCAGAAGACCCCGAGGGTGAGGAGGGTATTCTTGGAACGAGGCAGGGAGGTGGGTGGATTGGCGCTGCCCAACCTGTGTGGGTATTACTGGGCTGCGAACGTGGCAATGATTTGTAGGTGGGTGATGGAGGGGGAGGGAGCCGCATGGAAGAGGATGGAGTCCTGTGTGGGCAAGAGTTTAGAGGCGCTGGTGACGGCCCCGTTGCCGCTCCTCCTGGCAAGGTACTCTTCGAGTCCGGTAGTGGTGGCTAACCTCAAAATCTGGGGGCAGTGGAGGAGGCATGGGGGGAAGTGAAGGCCACGGTTTGGTCCCCGATATGGGGGAACCACCGGTTTGTGCCAGGGTGGATAGATGGAGGGTTTTTAAATTGGCACAGGGCAGGTATTAGCGGATGGGGGACCTCTTCCTAGACGGGAAGTTTGCGACCTTAGAGGAATTGGAGGGGAAGTGGGGTCTACCCCCAGGGAATTCCTTTATGTATATGCAGATTAGGGCGTTTGTTAGGCGGCAGGTAGCGGAGTTACCGCTATTGGGGAGGGAGATGGAATTGGTGGCGATGATATTGAAATGCCGCTGTGGTTCATCGATATATTTCAGCACCAATGCAAAAGAACAACAAGTTCTATTTATCCAGCACCTTTAACATAGTGAAATATACGTTCCTCGGCAGCAGAAAAATACTTTTCACTGTACATGTGACAATAAATCAAATCAAATCAAATGTCCCAAGAGCATTCTGAAAGGAAAATGTCTGCCACTGAGCCACATAGGAATATATTAGGTCAGATGATGAAACTCTTGGTCAAAGGGGTAGGTTTTAAGGAGGGAAAGTCTTAAAGGGGAAAGTGAGGGACAAAGAGAGGGAATTCAGAGCTGAGGGCCAAGGGAAATGAAAGCATGGCCGCTATCGGTGGAACAATTCAAATTGGGGATGCTCAAGAATCCAGAGTTAGATAAATGCAGAGATCTCAGATTGTTGTGGGGCTGGAGGGGATTTCAGAGATCGGGAGGGGCAAAATCCTGGAGGGATTTGAAAACAAGGATAAGAATTTTATAATTAAGATGTTCCTGACCGGGAGCTAATGTAGACCAGTGGATACAAGGGGTGAGGGGAGTGGAACTCGTTGGAAGTTATAACACTGTCTTCAATTGCAGACACTTTGTGGTGGTATGATTAGCATAGCTGCCTGCTATTGGTGCAGAACACCCCCATTGGCCCTGGTCGGTCATGTGCCTCTCGAGCGGCTGGTTGAGACCAGTCATGTGACGGCTCCCCGATTGGTCGAGAGGCTGAGTTAACCCCCCCTCCAGGGCGGGGTATAAATACCCAGTACTCCCGGCGGTCGTCCTTCTACTGTAATCGACCGCAGGGCTTAAAATCTAGTATATTAAAGCCATACTTCTGTTCAGCAACTCGCGTTCAATTGATGGTACATCAATTTAATATTCTAGAAATTTGAAGATGGAACTCCGGATCATGCCCGACTGCCTCCGCATCAGCCCGCAAACTCAGAACGCATCAGCAATCTTCAAGCATTGGCTGGCGTGTTTCGATAGCTATCTGGCGACCGCAAGCAGCCCCCCCACCATGGTACAGAAACTTCATATTCTCCATTACAGCGTGGGCATGGCGGCCTACGCGATGATAGAGGAAGAAAAGGAATATGACGTGGCCATGGATACGCTAAAAGGACAATTTCTTAAGCCAGTAAACCGAGTGTACGCCCGACATCTGCTGGCTACCAGACAACAGTTCCCCGGTGAGTCCTGAGATGATTTTTACCGGGCCCTCGCTGTCCTGGGGAGGAATTGCGCCTGCCTCCAAGTTTCAGCCACTGAGCACATGGAACTTTTAATCCGAGATGCTTACGTGGCTGGGATGCAGTCTGCGGCAATCCGCCAGTGGCTGCTGGAAAAAGACGACCTCAGCCTAACTGAGGCATGGGCTCTCTCCACCTCCCTGGAGGTCGCCGACTTAAACGCCCGTGCCTATGTCCCCAGCCGCGCTGCAGCGCCCTGGGCCTCCTGGCACGCTTCCCCACGGCCATCCGCCGCTCCCAACACCCCTCATGCCAGCGCCGCGGGACGCCCCGACAAGTCCGCGGGGCCCCGCTGCTATTTCTGTGGGCTTGCCAAACACCCCTGCCCGCGCTGCCCGGCCCGCTCCGCCCTTTGTAAGAGCTGTGGAAAGAAGGGCCATTTTTCGACGGTCTGCCAGGCCAAATCGGTCGCTGCTGTGCCGCGCAGCAACCGGGGATCTCCTCCTCCGGGCCCTTCCAGCGCACCGCGTCAATCTCCCCCCCGCCCCCGGGCCCCTGTGTCCGGCCTGCGCGCCTCTCTGCCTCCGCTCTCAGCCGCTCCGATCGGCCTGCCGTCACTGCTAACCCCGCCCCCAGCAACCACGAGGGTCCTGCGGGCGCCACCATCATGGGCCCTGGACGCCACGTGCGGGTCCTGGGCGCCGCCATCTTGGGGCCCCGACTCCACGTGCGGGTCCTGGGCGCCGCCATCTTGGGGCCCCGACTCCACATGCGGGTCCTGGGCGCCGCCATCTTGGGGCCCCGACCCCACGTGCGGGTCCTGGGCGCCGCCATCTTGGGGCCCCGACTCCATGTGCGGGTCCTGGGCGCCGCCATCCTGGACTGGCACACAAGGTCCTGCCAGCACCCACTCGGCCGTCAACGACGACTATGGATCTTCTCCACGGCTCGCGGCCATTCAGCTCGACCAGTCACGTCCACGCACACTCGCCAAGACGATGACGCAAATCCATCTCAATGGGCACGAGACGGACTGCCTGCTGGACTCCGGGAGCACAGAAAGCTTCGTACACCCTGACACGGTAAGACGCTGTGCGCTCCCTGTCCACCCTGTAAAACACAAAATCGGGTTAGCCTCAGGTTCGCACTCCGTCCGCATCACCGGGTGCTGCATCGCGGACCTCACGGTCCAGGGGAAGGTTTTAAAAAATTATAAACTCCTTATCTTCCCCGACCTTTGCGCACCGGCACTCCTAGGACTGGACTTCCAGTGCAACCTGCAGAGTTTAACCTTCCAATTCGGCGGCCCTATACCCCCCCTCACTGTCTGCAGCCTCGCGTCCCTCAAAGTAGACCCCCCCTCCTTGTTTGCTAATCTCACCCCCGATTGCAAACCCGTCGCGACCCGGAGCAGACGGTACAGCGCCCAGGACCGGACGTTCATCAGGTCCGAGGTCCATAGGTTGCTGAAGGAAGGGGTCATCGAGGCCAGCAACAGTCCCTGGCGAGCCCAAGTGCTAAGCGGACTGGGGAGAAAAACCGGATGGTCATCGACTACAGTCAGACCATCAACCGGTTTACGCAACTGGACGCGTATCCTCTCCCCCGTATTTCCGCCATGGTAAATGAGATTGCGAAATACAAAGTCTTCTCCACAGTGGACCTCAAGTCCGCTTATCACCAGCTCCCCATCCGCGCGAGTGACCACAAGTACACCGCGTTCGAGGTAGATGGGTGCCTCTACCACTTCCTCAGGGTTCCATTCGGTGTCACAAATGGGGTCTTGGTCTTCCAACGGGAGATGGGCCGAATGGTTGCCAAGTACAGATTATGGGCTACCTTCCCGTATCTCGATAATGTCACCATCTGCGGCCACGACCAGCAGGACCATGACACCAACCTCCGAAAATTCCTCCAAACCGCAAAACTCCTTAACCTAACTTACAATAAGGATAAGTGCGTGTTTAGCACCGACCGTCTAGCCATCCTCGGCTACGTAGTGCGTAACGGAGTGATAGGCCCCGACCCCGAACGCATGCGCCCCTGATGGAACTCCCTCTCCCCAATACCCTAAAACGCTGCCTGGGTTTCTTCGCTTACTACGCCCAATGGGTTCCCAATTACGCCGACAAGGCCCATCCCCTCATTCAGTCCATGACGTTCCCGCCGTTGACAGAGTCTTTAGCCGCATCAAAGTGGACATCGCAAAGGCCACGATGCGTGCCATCGATGAGTCCCTCCCCTTCCAGGTCGAGAGTGACGCATCAGAAGTAGCTCTGGCGGTCGACCTTCTACTGTAGTCGACCGCAGGGCTTAACATTTAGTATATTAAAGCCATACTTTTGTTCAGCAACTCGTCTCGCGTTCAATTGATGGTACATCACACTTGAGAGAGGAAACTGGGAGGGAGCGAGACAAATCCTGTGCAGTAAACTTCCTCATCAAACATTGCTAATTCCTTTGACCAGTGACACACAGAATCCAAATTTCCTTTAAAATAGCCGCAACTCTTTGTAAAATAACAGATAGAATCCTGAGAGTGATTCACAATGTGTAATTTAATCTGGAGAGTGGGGAGGGGGTTACCGACATCCATCAATTGAATTATTGCCATGTCGTGGGCTCCCAGCTCTCAATTATTCAATAGAATGTGCTTCAGGATATTACTGAGTGTTCACAGGGTGTGGACAGATGAGATTTGCCTGCTGTGACAGTAGGGAAGCTACCTCAGTCTGTCAGTGGCATGATTATTGTTCAGTAATAAGCGACAGAAAAATGAGTATGGGCAAACGTTGCACAGTGTCTCATAGGAAAAAAACCACAAGGGTTTTTAAAGGCCACACTTGCTGCGGTTCTGTTGAAAAGTACGAAAGTCCTCAGTTTCCCCGATGGCTCAATGGATAGAAAGCACTGCATGCTGAGACATGTGGGCAACTCCTCACGGCTCCATCTCCAAATCATTTTGATTGTCTCCATTGATCCAGTATGTGGTCACAACTTATAGCTGGTTAGTAGATGAGCTTTAGTGGCACTGAACTGCAAGGTAGGTGTTTTAGTAAGAGAAACGGATGGACAACAGAAAAGGCTGTCTGATGTTAAGAAGGTTTGAACTTCAGAGAAAATGTCTTCATTTGTGGTGGGGGGGGGGAGACCAAAATTAAGGGTCATAAATGCAAAGGGCTGGTTTAGCTCAGTGGGCTAGACAGCTGGTCTGTGATGCAGAACAAGGCCAGCAGCGCGGGTTCAATTCCCGTACCAGCTTACCCGAACATGTGCCAGAATGTGGCGACTCAGGGCTTTTTTGTTTCTTTTTATAAATTTAGAGTACCCAATTTTTATTTTTATTTTTTTTAATTAAGGGGCAATTTTGCGTGGCCAATCTACCTAGCCTGCACATCGTTTGGGTAGTGGGGGCGAAACACACGCAGACACGGGAGAAAGTGCAAACTCCACACGGATAGTGACCCAGAGCCGGGATTGAACCTGGGACCTCAGCGCCGTGAGGCAGCAGGGCTAACCCACTGCACCACCATGCTGCCCCCACTCAGGGCTTTTCACAGTAACTTCATACTTGTGACAATAAAAGGTTATTATTATGTTAGTCTCTAACAAATCCAACAGAGAATTTAGGATAAACTTCTTTAATCAGATAGTGGACGGGATTTAAGGCCCATAAACCAGAGCCTCGTTTTGGGCACAGACAGCAGGGTGTTTCTCAGTGCCTGCAATGCCGAGAATGACTCCGCTATCAAACTGGACTCAGTTTGTTTTGGCCTCGGTCAGGAATGCCCCGCCGAGGCCGCAATTACTCATTTTTAAATGCCTTCCAGACCTCTCGGTCACCTCTCAGACTCGCCACCAAGGCATCCGGACAACCCTGCCAAATGACCTTTTAGGGGGTCATTGAGCCCCCCTCACTTTACCTCTTAAGGGCAGGGCACCGCTGGGCCAGATCCTTGGCACGAGTAACCTGGCACCTTGGCACTGCCAGCCCGGCAACCTGGCAGCACCAAGATGTGCAGGTGCCATCAGGAGAGCCTGGGTGCCACCCTGCCCAGAACCCGGCCACCCAGGGGCTTCCGATAGCCTGAGAGACACCCCCCCCCCCCCCCCACGTGGCATTATGGCTGGTCTACCTTTATGTGGACCACTGCAAAACGGCCCCTGGCGAGGCCCTTCATTCCCGGGCCTTCGGAGAATCGGTAACCAACATATTTAAACGAGTTTAAGGACTCACTTCAATATGTAAATCTGGATCTTGTCCAGCGAGGGTGAGGTACAGATTGCGATATCTCTCAAGATCCGGTTAGATCTCACGAGGCGTTCTGAGTGTTGCAAATCTCATGAGAAGCCTGGTGTGTGAAATCCAGACTGTGCTGATTAGACCCAGGTAAGACTTGGCCTCAAGTTGGTGGATTTGCTTGGATAGCCAGAGTACCCCTTTGTGAGATGTAATATACCATTTGGGATTGTTTAAGGTAAACATGATTGTACATAAAATGTACATAAACTCATTGGAGCTGCCAAAGCTGTCAAGGAACTGTCAATGGATACTAGGTGAGTTGGCATGGAGGGTGGAGACCCTGGGTTGGCATGAGATGGCACTAAGTTGACATAGGGACTATAGGGCCATGGGTTGGCACAGAAGATATGAAGGATATAGGCATGGACAGAGGGGCAAAGGTTGGCATGAGGAATGCTTTGAGGGTGAGGGTTGGAGCGTTGGTTTTTGTTTTATTCCTCTTTAATTTCGTTCAACACAATGCCGGAGCACAGGAGTGGACCTTCCGCCTACCTCTGAACCCAGCAGTCTCTGAACTTGTTCTGGGGATGGCGGGCTCGATCTGCAAATCAACGTCCCCCTCTCCCTCCCCCTCTTCCCCACCTGCTCGAATGAAAACCTGACCTGCAGGTGGCCATTTCTAAAGGTCCAGTTCGCAGAACCAGGAATTCTCCCATCTCTGTACACCTGAACTGGAAATGAAAAGCTGAGCCCGGGTTTTTTAAATTGTTCAAAGCACTGCCCTTACAATTGCGTTCATCTGTTTGTGAAATGGTCAGTGGCATTTCCCTGATTTTGAAGACTGTCTGCCAGAAGACAGGGACAGTATAATAGATACACAGCAGGTTGTCACAGCCATATCATATGCCTGCTAATTTTACTAGGAAGATCGATACATTATTTTTAAAAGGCAGCCTGGAATATTGACCATTACATTCACAAATTCATGCTAGAGGGTCAGGTGACTTCCTTTGTGCTTTCTGACTAAAATCATGCCTGGACATGTCAATAGAAAGTCATTAAAATGTAAATGACCTTGGAGGACCTTCCATTGAAGAGACTTAAAGTAACAATGATTGTCATACTCGATGGCTCCATGAATGTGGATTTACAAATAAAGATACTTTGAAGTTTATTCATGGCTAAAATGTTGGAGGATTAGCAAATACCCTCCATTGTTTGGCAAATTGCTTAGCCATCAATTTATTGTTTGAACAATCAAAAACATTGAACCTGCTTTCAAAAGACAGATTCTGGCTTGTGACAAGACTACCGGAACTATCTTATTAATCCACAAGGCCAGGCCAGTGAAGGTCTGTCTGGGACATGAAGACTAGGGGGAAGTCATTCCTCATTCAGTTCAAGCAGAGTATTGGGGATACTTGGCTTATCTTCAAAAATTTAGCCCTTCACTATTGTAGCTCAAGCAGCTTTGATTGGGCGGCATAGTAGCATAGTGGTTAGCACAGTTGTTTCACAGCTCCCGGGTTTCATTCCCGGCTCGGGTCACTGTTTGTGCGGAGTCTGCACGTTCTCCCCATGTCTGCGTAGGTTTCCTCCAAGTGCTCCGGTTTCCTTCCACAGTCCAAAGATGTGCAGTTGGGTGGATTGGCCATGATAAATTGCCCTTAGTGTCCAAAAAGGTTAGGTCGGGTTACGGAGATAAAGTGGAGGTGTGGCCTTAAGTGGGGTACTCTTTGAAAGAGCAGGTGCAGACTCGATGGGCTGAATGGCCTCCTTCTGCACTGTAAATTCTATGATCTCTATGACTGCAAAGGCAGAAGCTTGCTATTGTTTGGGGTAAATCAGTCTGAGTTCATCACCAGAAACCTCCGACCTTCATTTTTCTTCAGTGCACAAAGAGAGAAACCTTAAGGCCTGCAACATTCAACTCCCATCTTGAACAATGATTGGCAGTGATCTTTTGTTATTCTGTAAGATAACTAGATGTATGCTACACCTTGAAAAATCATGTGTGTATTCATGTGTGCGTGCACATGTGTGTTGTACAGTCTCAGGTTTCGTGAAAAATAAATATTTCCCCTATCTTTGGATTTAAACATACCAGAAAGCCTGTTTTCTGTCTGTCCCTAAAAGCCACAACACTCAAAGGATTAAAACAATTTTTCTCGAAAATAGATCTAGTTGTTGGCAGCCGGAAGGTTCGAAAAGGGGGAATTTATCCCAGATTTTTCTTCACCATCTGTAACGTGATTCAGATACTGAACACTGATAGCACTCGCTGACCTTTTGATAGAAGGACAGACAAATATTCTGGCACATGGACCCCGCCAGATCGGAAACGGTTGCCAATTTGACATTAACCGTAAAACATTACCACCCATTTGGGTCTGGTCTGGGTTTAAACTCAGGAAGCAAACCCGCCTGCCCTGAGCAGTTTGAGGCGGAAGAGACTTTAACCTATTTGCATTGGTGGTTCGGTGGTAGAATTCTCGCCTGCCACATGGGAGACCTGGGTTTGATTCCTGGCCAATGCAAGGCAACGTCTTCGGGAGGCATGGTAGCACAGTGGTTGGCACTGCTGCCTCACAGCGCCAAGGACCTGGGTCCAATTCCAGCCTTCGGTGACTGTGAGGAGTTTGCATGTTTTCTCCCCGTGTCTGCATGTCCGGGTGCTCCGGTTTCCTCCCACAGTCCAAAGGTGTGCAGGTTAGGTGGATTGGGCATTATCAATTGCCCCTTAGTGTTCAAAGGTTACGGACTTGGGGAGTGGGCTTGGGAAGGGTTCACTTTCGGAGGACCGATGCAGACTCGATGGGCCAAATAGCCTCCTTCTGCACTGTAGGGATTCTATGATTCTAACTCCTAGAAACTCCAGAGAGCAATGCAAAAGAAAAATCAAAGGCTGGGTTATACAAAGTTGGGGTTTGCTTCATTTTCTTTCATTTATGAGTTATTCTTCACACTGCGTTTCTGTCTTCACAATCCCTATTCCTGTTTATCTCTGTCCCTGGCGCTTTCTAGCTCTTCTTCTCTCGGTCTCTCTGTCCCTCTATCTTTGCCTCTTGCTATCTATCTCTCTCTCTCTGTCCCTCACTCTCCGCCATTTATTCCCTCTATCTCTTTCACTCCCTCTCTTTCACTGTGTTCCTGCCTGTTTTTTTTCTTACTTTCCTTCACTCTCTTTCAGTTTCACTCACCCTCTCTCTCTCTCTTCCTTCTCTTTCAATTGCCTCCTCCATATCTATCTCTGTTTCTCACAGCAGGTAATGGATTCCTGCAATGACCTGTGTGAGCACTGTTGAAGGATCAAAGGACACAGATTAAGTTGAGCTGTATGGTAAAGAACATATTCCAAATGGGTAAAAATTAATTTGAAATTTAATATCAGTGATATCCTGTCCATAAATATTTAACAAATATCTAAGCCTCTTTCTCCAGGTGAGAAGATTTATTTAATAATGTCCCAATTTTTGAGTATTTGCAAATGCAGTGGAAGAGGTACTCTGGCTGGAAGCTGTGATTGATGAGCTTGTGATAAGATGTACATATTAATAGGGTTTGGAGAGCTATTTCAGCATTGGGCATTCCACTGAAAGTGTCACATGAATTTTTATTATTGTACTTATCTGGTGTGGAAAGGACAGGTCATATTGTATAGCTGCAGACCTTAAAGCATTTCAGTTAGGGTGAAGTGAGGTAGCAGAGGCCCTGATTAGAATATAAAAGAGAAATCAGTAAAAGGAATTGTGAGTCATAGTGTCAGTGGAAGTGAGATATCTTCATGCATTGTTAATTTTTACATTGCTTTTTTTATGAAAGGACACATAGATTAGAATATTCAAAACAATCACTATGAAGGAATCTATCAGTATTTGTTAAAATAAAAATTAATTTTGAAATCATTAAAGTTAACACCTATCGGCGTGCAAAAAAACATTCAGCATTTTCCAAATCTCACGCTCCTGATTTCACACTTTGTCACGGATGCAAATCGATCTTAACATGCTGCGTGTTTCTGAGCCGGAGCCTGAACATGACGAGCACATTCTAATCGACAGATCCCAATCAAATACAATTCATCTGGGGTGTTCTCAGGCCATGGAAATGGAAAACAAATTGAGTTTCTGGTTTTAAAGAGGCAGATCAGCTTCAACACAGGTCCAGCTGAGTGTCAGAATAATATCCTTCACCTGGTACACGGCTGTTATTTTCAAAATATGCTTTCTTATGCTTTTGCCGGTGACCTCACACCCAGTGTCCTCCCAGTGTCCCCTCACATCCAGTGTCCTCTCAGTATCCGCTCTCACCCAGTGTCTTCCCAGTGTCCTCCCTTACCCAGTGTATGATCTTGCACAATATCCTCTCTCACCCAGTGTCCACTCTCTCCCAGTGTTCACTCTCTCACAGTGTCCACTCTGTCAGTGTCCACTCTTGCCATGTCCACTGTCACCCAGTGTTTTCTCTCACCCAGTGTTCTCTCTCACCCAGTGTCTGCCTAGTGTGGACTTTCAGCCAGTGTCCACTCTCTCCAGTGTCCACTCTCACTCAATGTCCACTCTCTCCCCATGACACTCTCACCCAGTGTCAGCTCTCACCTAGTGTCCACTCTCTCCCTGCATCCACTCTCTTCCAGGGTCCACTCTCACCCAGTGTCCACTCTCACCCAGTGTCCACACAGTGCCTACCTTTACATTCTCTCTGTGTCCACTCTCTCCCAGTGTCAAATCACCCATTGTCCACTGTCGTGGGAGTGTCCCTTTAAGAAATGTTTTTGTCTTATCACATGACTTCAGTGATATCATTGTGTGGATGGAGCTGGCGGTGGCTCTGAGTTTTTCTTTCGCTTTGAGTTTGAACTGGTTTTGTTCTGCACAGGTTGTAAGAAAGTTTTTTCTTTATCTGCATTTTAAAAGCTGGTTCTAGACTGCTTGATAACTTAGAACATAGAACATAGAACGATACAGCGCAGTACAGGCCCTTCGGCCCTCGATGTTGCACCGACATGGAAAAAACTAAAGGCCATCTAACCTACACTATGCCCTTATCATCCATATGCTTATCCAATAAACTTTTAAATGCCCTCAATGTTGGTGAGTTCACTACTGTTGCAGGGCATTCCACGGCCTCACCACTCTTTGCGTAAAAAACCCACCTCTGACCTCTGTCCTATATCTATTACCCCTCAATTTAAGGCTATGTCCCCTCGTGCTAGCCACCTCCATCCGCGGGAGGAGGCTCTCGCTGTCCACTCTATCTAACCCTCTGATCATTTTGTATGCCTCTATTAGGTCACCTCTTAACCTTCTTCTCTCTAACGAAAACAACCTCAAGTCCATCAGCCTTTCCGCATAAGATTTTCCCTCCATACCAGGCAACATCCTGGTAAATCTCCTCTGCACCCGTTCCAAAGCTTCCACGTCCTTCCTATAATGAGGCGACCAGAACTGTACGCAATACTCCAAATGCGGCCGTACTAGAGTTTTGTACAACTGCAACATGACCTCATGGCTCCGGAACTCAATCCCTCTACCAATAAAGGCCATCACACCATAGGCCTTCTTCACAACCCTATCAACCTGGGTGGCAATTTTCAGAGATCTATGTACATGGACACCGAGATCCCTCTGCTCATCCACACTACCAAGAATTTTACCATTAGCCAAATATTCCTCATTCCTGTTATTCTTTCCAAAGTGAATCACCTCACACTTCTCCACATTAAACTCCATTTGCCACCTCTCAGCCCAGCTCTGCAGCTTATCTATGTCCCTCTGTAACCTGCAACATCCTTCCGCACTGTCTACAACTCCACCAGCTTTAGTGTCGTCTGCAAATTTACTCACCCATCCTTCTGCGCCCTCCTCTAGGTCATTTATAAAAATGACAAACAGCAATGGCCCCAGAACAGATCCTTGTGGTACGCCACTCGTAACTAAACTCCATTCTGAACATTTCCCATCACCCACCACTCTCTGTCTTCTTTCAACTAGCCAATTTCTGATCCACATCTCTAAATCACCCTCAATCTCCAGC
Source organism: Scyliorhinus canicula (assembly GCF_902713615.1). NCBI lineage: Eukaryota > Metazoa > Chordata > Chondrichthyes > Carcharhiniformes > Scyliorhinidae > Scyliorhinus > Scyliorhinus canicula. The sequence goes on from NC_052163.1 coordinate 4,273,210, forward strand.
CTCCGTATTTTCTGCAATAGCCGACCGTGGGGAACCTTATCAAATGCTTTACTGAAATCCATATACACCACATCAACTGCTCTACCCTCGTCCACCTGTTCAGTCACCTTCTCAAAGAACTCGATAAGGTTTGTGAGGCATGACCTACCCTTCACAAAACCATGCTGACTATCCCTAATCATATTATTCCCATCTAGATGATTATAAATCGTATCTTTTATAATCCTCTCCAAGACTTTACCCACCACAGACGTTAGGCTCACCGGCCTATAGTTACCAGGGTTATCTCTACTCCCCTTCTTGAACAAAGAGACCACATTTGCTATCCTCCAGTCCTCTGGCACTATTCCTGTAGCCAATGATGACCTAAAAATCAAAGCCAAAGGCTCAGCAATCTCTTCCCCGGCTTCCCAGAGAATCCTAGGATAAATCCCATCAGGCCCCGGGGACTTATCTATTTTCACCTTGTCCAGAATTGCCAACACTTCTTCCCTACGCACCTCAATGCCATCTATTCTAATAGCCTGGGTCTCAGCATTCTCCTCCACAATATTATCTTTTTCCTGAGTGAATACTGACGAAAAGTATTCATTTAGTATCTCGCTTATCTCCTCAGCCTCCACACACAACTTCCCACCACTGTCCTTGACTGGCCCTACTCTTACCCTAGTCATTCTTTTATTCCTGACATACCTATAGAAAGTTTTTGGGTTTTCCTTGATCCTACCTGCCAAAGACTTCTCATGTCCCCTCCTTGCTCGTCTTAGCTCTCTCTTTAGATCCTTCCTCGCTTCCCTGTAACTATCAAGCGCCCCAACTGAAACTTCACGCCTCATCTTCACATCGGCCTCCTTTTTCCTCTTAACAAGAGATTCCACTTTTTTGGTAAACCACGGTTCCCTCGCTCTACCCTTTCCTCCCTGTCTGACTGGTACGTACTGATCAAGAACACGCAATAGCCTTGAACAAGCTCCACATATCCAGTGTGCCCAACCCTTGCAGCCTACTTCTCCAACCTACACATCCTAAGTCCTGTCTAATGGCATCATAATTGCCCTTCCCCCAGCTATAACTCTCGCCATGCGGGGTATACTTATCCCTTTCCATCACTAATGTAAAGGTCACCGAATTGTGGTCACTGTCTCCAAAGTGTTCACCTACCTCCAGATCTAACACCTGGCCTGGTTCATTACCCAAAACCAAATCCAAAGTGGCCTCACCTCTTGTTGGCCTGTCAACATATTGTGTCAGAAAACCCTCCTGCACACATTGTACAAAGAACGACCCATCCAATGTACTCGAACTATGGGCGCGATTCTCCCAAAACGGGAGAAATCGTAAAGCTGGCGTCAAACCCGGGCGGGTTTGACGCCAGCGCGCCCCTTCCCGACCGGGAACCGATTCTGGTCCCCGGTCGGGGCTAGCAGCCCGACGCCGTAGGCTCCGGCATGACGGGCTTAACGAATATCGTTAAGCCCGCTTGCCGGAGTTAGCGCCGGCTGACGCGTCATATGACGTCAGCCGCGCATGCGCGGATTGGAAGACTCCAACCCGCGCATGCGCGGATGACGTCATCGCGTATTTGCGCGAAACCCGCGCATGCGCGGGCCGGGTTGCCCCTCAGCCGCCCCGCGAATGGATACTGCGGGGCGGCGGAAGGAGAAAGAGTGCGCGGGCATCGGGCCCGCTGCCCGTGATCGGTGCCCACCGATCGCGGGCCCATGGCACCCTTGGCACGGCCGTGGTACTGCCGTGCCAATCGGTGCCATGGTTATGAAAAGCGAGTTTGTGACGCCATTTTTACGAACGGCCAGACCAGGTGTGTTTGCCGTTCGTAAAAACGGCGTAAAGGGCTGGGACTTCGGCCCATCGAACAGCTGTGAATCGCTGCCGGCCGTAAAAAAACGGCGGCAGCGATTCGGGTCGGGAGTTGGGCGGGGGGTGGGGGAGAATAGCGGGAGGGCGGGAAAAATGGCGGGAAGGCCCTCCCGCTATTCTTCGACCCGTCGTGGGGGTCGGAGAATTTCGCCCTATATCTTTTCCAGTCAATATTAGGAAAGTTAAAGTCTCCCATAACAACTACCCTGTTACTTTCGCTCTTTTCCAGAATCATCTTCGCCATCCTTTCCTCTACATCTCTAGAACTATTAGGTGGCCTATAGAAAACTCCCAGCAGTGTGGCCTCTCCTTTCCTGTTTCTAACCTCAGCCCATACTACCTCGGAAGAAGAGTCCCCATCTTGCATCCTTTCTGCCACCGTAATACTGTCCTTGACTAGCAGCACCACACCTCCCCCTCTTTTGCCCCCATCTCTTACCTTACTAAAACACCTAAACCCCGGAACCTGCAACAACCATTCCTGTCCCTGCTCTATCCATGTCTCTGAAATGGCCACAACATCGAAGTCCCAGGTACCAACCCATGCTGCCAGTTCCCCTACCTTATTTCGTATACTCCTGGCATTGAAATAGACACACTTCAAACCACCGACCTGAACACTGGCGCCCTCCTGCGAAGTCAAATCTGTGCTCCTGACCTCTCTACTCTCAATCTCCCGTACCCCAAAACTACAATCCAGGTTCCCATGCCCCTGCTGAATTAGTTTAAACCCCCCCAAAGAGTACTAACAAATCTCCCCCCCAGGATATTGGTGCCCCTTAGGTTCAGATGTAGACCATCCTGTCTATAGAGGTCCCACCTTCCCCAGAAAGAGCCCCAGTTATCCAGAAATCTGAATCCCTCCCGCCTGCGCCATCCCTGTAGCCACGTGTTTAATTGCTCTCTCTCTCTATTCCTCGTCTCACTATCACGTGGCACGGGCAACAACACAGAGATAACAACTCTGTTTGTTCTCACTCTGAGCTTCCATCCTAGCTCCCGAAAGGCCTGCCTGACATCCTTGTCCCCTTTCCTACCTATGTCGTTAGTGCCAATGTGGACTACGACTTGGGGCTGCTCCCCTTCCCCCTTAAGGACCCGAAAAACACAATCCGAGACATCACTTACCCTTGCACCTGGGAGGCAACATACCAAACGTGAGTCTCTCTCGCTCCCACAAAATCTCCTATCTGTGCCCCTGACTATTGAGTCCCCAATTACTAATGCTCTGCTCCTCTCCCCCTTCCCTTCTGAGCAACAGGGACAGACTCCGTGCTAGAGTCCGGTACCCCATGGCTTACCCCTGGTAAGTCGTCCCCCCCACAAGTATCCAAAACGGTATACTTGTTACTCAGGGGAACGACCGCAGGGGGTCCCTGCACTGACTGCTTCTTCCCAGTCCCTCTTACAGTTACCCATCTATCTCCAGTCTTTGGTGTAACTACTTCCCTGAAGCTCCTATCTATGACCACCTCTGCCTCCCGAATGATCCGAAATTCATCCAACTCCAGCTCCAGTACCATAACTCGGTCTTGTAGGAGCTGGAGCTGGCTGCACTTCCTGCAGGTAAAATCAGCAGGGACACTAACGGCATCCCTCACCTCAAACATCCTGCAGGAGGAACATTGCACTACCTTCCCTGCCATCCCACTTAATTTCAACCAAGTTCTGGTAAACAAATATAAAACAAATAAAAAATAATAATATAATATAGCACTTACCTGCTCACACCAATGGGTCTTATTATTAGGTTAGAGGAGGAGGGCGGGTGGTAGACACTATACGTGTAGTGTCTCGGGTATCCTCTCCACCAGAATTTATTGGCTAGGAGAAAATCCTTCCCAGAAGTCCGCGGGTCGTACTTCCGGTTCCCGCTTTATATTATCTTTGCTCCCACTGGCACCCCGCCGCTCTCAATGTGTCCCCTCGCGCTCTTTCACTGACTCACTGCCGCTCTCCTCTCGCTCTTTTATCCTGTATCCCTCTGAACTCCCGCTGCTTTATGGGCTCTCTGTCTATGAACTCCCGCTGCTTTATGGGCTCTCTCTCTCTGAACTCCCGCTGCTTTATGGGCTCTCTGTCTCTGAACTCCCGCTGCTTTATGGGCTCTCCCTCTGTCTCTGAACTCCCGCTGCTTTATGGGCTCTCCCTCTGTCTCTGAACTCCCGCCGCTTTCTGGGCTCTCTCTGTCTCTGAACTCCCGCCGCTTTCTGAGCTCTCTCTCTGTCTCTGAACTCCCGCCGCTTTCTGGGCTCTCTGTCTCTGAACTCCCGCTGCTTTATGGGCTCTCTCTGTCTCTGAGCTCCCGCCGCTTTCTGGGCTCTCTCTCTCTCTCTGAACTCCCGCCGCTTTCTGGGCTCTCTCTCTGAACTCCCGCTGCTTTATGGGCTCTCTGTCTCTGAACTCCCGCTGCTTTATGGGCTCTCTGTCTCTGAACTCCCGCTGCTTTATGGGCTCTCTCTGTCTCTGAACTCCCGCCGCTTTCTGGGCTCTCTCTCTCTCTCTGAACTCCCGCCGCTTTCTGGGCTCTCTCTCTGAATCCCGCTGCTTTATGGGCTCTCTGTCTCTGAACTCCCGCTGCTTTATGGGCTCTCTGTCTCTGAACTCCCGCTGCTTTATGGGCTCTCTCTCTCTGAACTCCCGCTGCTTTATGGGCTCTCTGTCTCTGAACTCCCGCTGCTTTATGGGCTCTCCCTCTGTCTCTGAACTCCCACCGCTTTCTGGGCTCTCTCTGTCTCTGAACTCCCGCCGCTTTCTGGGCTCTCTCTCTGTTGAAAACTTGAAAACTTGAAAAGAAATAACTGTTTTCTGGAAGAACTGCAAACCTGCTGTTTTGGAAAGGAAACTGGAGCATCCAGTCTGAGTGCTGTGTGCTGGGCCTCCCCTTTGAAAAAGGTTTTCTGGTTTATGGGATCTTGTTATTAAATTGGAACAGCTAAAGGGGGAATTTATTAATTTTTTTAGAGCAGCCAATTATTTTTCTTTTCCAATTAAGGGGCAATTTAGCATGGCCAATCCACGTGGGTTGTGTGGGTAAAACCCACGCAGACATGGGGAGAATGTGCAAACTCCACACGGAGAGTGACCCAGGGCCAGGATTCGAACCCGGGTCCTCAGCGCTGCAGTCCCAGTGCTAACCACTGCGCCACATGCTGCCCCTAAAGCCAGAGTACTGTAGCTGTGTGGGGTATTTATGTTTGTAGTTAATAAAAATGCTTCAGTGTGTGTTTACAAAAATGTTAACAAAATTCGTAGAATAAACTTTGCTTTTGATTAAAAGTGCTTAAGTCCTCTGTTGAATTACACCTGAAAGGCAGGCTCTTGTGCTCATCGTAACCAAAATAAATAAACAGCTGTAGGTCAGGTGAACTCCATGATACTTTCTATGATTTTTCTATACCCTGGCCCATAACACCACACAGTGTCCACTCTTACTCAATTTCCCACCCCTCGCCCAGTGTCCACTGAGTGTCCATTCTCTCCCAGCATTCAATCTTTCCCTGTGTCCACTCTCACCCAGTGTCCATCCAGTGTCCACTCTCTCCCAGTGCCCACTCTCTCCCAGTGTCCACTCTCTCCCAGTATTCACTCTCACCCAGTGTCAACCCAGAGTCACCTTTTCCCAGTGTCCACTCTCCCAGTGTCAACCCAGAGTCCACCCTCTCCCAGTGTCCACCCTCTCCCAGAGTCCACCCTCTCCCAGTCTCCACTCTCTCCCAGTGTCTACCTTCACCAAGTGTCCAACGAGTGTCCACTCTCTCCCATAGTCCACTCTTTCCCTGTTTCCACTCTCATCTATTGGCCACTCTCTCCCAGTGTCCACTCTCAGCCCATGTCCACCTAGTGTCAAATCACCCAGTGTCCAATGATCTATTGTCCACAAGGTGTTCACTCTTACTCAGTGTCCACCCTCACCCAGTGTCCACCTAGTGTCCCCTCTCACCCAGTGTGCATCCAGTGTCCTCTCTCATCCAGTGTCCACACATTGTCCACTTCCTCCCAGCACCTGTTCAATCTCTCCCACCACCCATTCTCTCCCAGCACCACTCTCTCCTTATGGCCACCCAGTGTCCAATCACCCAGTGTGTAACCAATATCCCTCTCATCCAGTTTCCCTTCTCACCCAGGGGCCACCTTGTGTCTACTCTCACCCAGCATCCACTGTCAGGGATAAAGGAATGGAGGGATATGCAGAGTGATCTAGGAGCGGGATGGGAGGGGGAAGAGGGAATGGGGAATGTGGGAAAAGTGAATTGGAATGATAGGAGGCTGATGAACGTGGACAGATTGGGGCTTGGTGTTCACTCATTGTAATCGTCTCTTGTCTCTCTTCTGTTGAGCCTGTGCTAAATACAATTCCTGTGCTGACTCAGCAAGTCCTCCTGGATCTCCCACTCCTCAGCCTTCACCAAGATGGGAGAATCAGTTTGTGACTTTGTCCAGTAATCCCAAGAAATTAGTTCCCTGCTACTTATAACAGTGGTTTCTCGCTTCACTTTCTCTCATTCTGAATATCTGAAGAACTTGTCGCTGTGGAATGTTCATAGCAGCAGTCGAACAAGCTTTTTGCATGCTTAATTGACCTTTTTACCAACTTTGCATGGACATTTCCAACTCCTCCTTGTTTCCTGCTCTCCAGCAGCTTAATGGCCCCAATTTTAATGCAGGAGTGAATGTGCAGCGATCAGTGATTCTCATTCTTATGTAATAAATTCGGTAGAAACCTTTGGGGTCTGCACTTGCCCAGCTTAATGTGGAAATAGGAAGTCGCTATCTGGTTTGCCCAACTTCACCATTAATGTTGCTGGATTCATGTCTCACCAAGAGACTGCATTCCAACAGTTGACACAACAGAAATAGTTAGTACTGGCACAGCTGGGTAAGGGTGAGTTAAAGTTTAATTATTGAAAAAACAACCTCTCTGGCTTGGAAAACATACTTTACCAACTTTTCATTCCTGCAGAACAGAGAACAAAGAACAAAGAAAAGTACAGCACAGGAACAGGCCCTTCGGCCCTCCAAGCCCGTGCCGACCATGCTGCCCGACTAAACTACAATCTTCTACACTTCCTGAGTCCATATCCCTCTATTCCCATCCTATTCATGTATTTGTCAAGATGCCCCTTAAATGTCACTACCGTCCCTGCTTCCACCACCTCCTCCGGCAGCGAGTTCCAGGCACCCACTACCCTCTGTGTAAAAAAACTTGCCTCGTACATCTACTCTAAACCTTGCCCCTCGCACCTTAAACCTATGCCCCCTAGAACTTAATTGTTGAAAATGTTGTAAAGTATTTTTAAAATCTTTTTGATCTCTTTTAATCCCATCTTTTTATATCATAATTTATTTTGCCTTCTAATTTGATTGCACAGTTTAACATTGAACCAACAATTCTAATTTGTACTTCCTGGCTTTGACTCTGTGTGTCTCAGTGAGGATTCCTCAATCTTATTGGGTGTTTGGTCAACTCACTCATGCTACAGATCTCCAGGATTTTGAATGCCTCGATTATATCTCCTCTTAATCTTCTCTGATCCAAGAAGACTAGCCCCAGCTTCTTCAGCCTCATCCATAAATAAATCAAATGAATACATTGGGGGCGTGATTCTCCACTCCCCACACCGGGTGGGAGAATCGCGGGAGGGCCGGGCGGCTCACGACACGCCGCCCTGCACCCCCCCCCCCGCGATTCTCCCACCCGCGATTCTCCGGCCCGGATGGGCCGAGCGGCCTGCCGTTCCCGACCGGTTCACGACGGCGGCAACCACACCTGGTCGCTGCCGTCGTGAACGTGGGTGCCAGATGCTCATTTGTGGCTTGTGGGGGGCGGAGAGGGGAGTAAGCACCACGGCCGTGCTCGGGAGGGGACTGGCCCGCGATCGGTGCCCACTGATCGTTGGGCCGGCGTCTCAAAGGGACGCACTCTTTCCCCTCCGCCGCCCCGCAAGATCAAGCCGCCAAGTCTTGCGGGGCAGCGGAGGGGAAGACAGCAACCGCGCATGCACGGGTTGGAGCCGTCAGCCGTCGTGACGTCAGCCGTGCATGCGCGGGTTGGAGCCGGCCAATCTGCGCATACGTGGCTGATGTCACTTAGGCGCCGCTGTCGGGTCATTCTCGGCGCGCCGCCTTGACGCAAGCGTTAAGGCCCGGCGGCCGAGAATAACGGAGCGCCGCTTCTAGCTCCCCGGGTGGAGGTGAATAAGATGCGAGGAGCGGGCTCCGAGGCCGTCGTGAAACTCGGCCGAGTTCACGACGGCCTTCCCGATTCATCGCGGGAGCGGAGAATTCCGCCCTGGGTGTTTGGCCAAGTCACGCATGCTACAGATCTCCTGAAATGGTCAACACGCTTGAAAAGATCTCTAAATACTGTAAAATGTTGCTATAAAAGCCCAGTAAAAATCTGCAGGGAGTTGTAGAAGTGTGTTGAAGAATAGGAACTGCTCCTTCGCTGCTGACTATAATCTGTGTAATTTTTTCTTTCATCAAATATCTCAAAGGTAGGCCTCTTCCACCTACAGCGAGGTTGAGGTTACATTGCTGGACTCGATATCCAGACTTCATACTGTTACTACATTACTAAATATAGCAGAATTCCTCAAATAGTATGAAAATGGTTGATTTGCTTTTGCTAGTATTAGTTGAGGGAGGAATGTTATTTTTAACATAAATTTAGCATACCCAATTCTTTTTTTCACAATTTAGGGGCAATTTAGTGTGGCCAATCCACCAACCCTGCACCTCTTTGGGTTGTGGGGGTGAGACCCACCCAGACACGGGGAGAATGTGCAAACTCCACACAGATAGTGACCCGGGGCCGGGATCGAACCCGGATCCTTGGCGGCGTGAGGCAGCAGTACTAACCACTGTGACACCGTGCTGCCTGGGGGAGGAATGTTAACCAGAACATTCGGAATTCCCTTTGAATAGTGCCATGAGATCCTTTGACTTCGGTTTGATCACAGGGATGGAGCCCCAGGCACATGCTTCTTCTGAAGAACAGCGCCTTCAACAGTGCGGCATTCCCTCAGCACTGCAGGCTGGACTGTGAGCTCCAAGCCTGAACTGCAGGTTTGGAGGCTGAAATAGGCAATTCCGATTGGCCATAATACTGGATGTTGCATCAAATTACATCCAACCGCCCTGTCCCTACTCTCGAGCAATTGGTCACCTGCCAAGTCCATCTTCCCAATGTCCTGCTCGCTTCACTGCAAAGTGAACTGAAGCTTTATCGCCTGGATGATCCCAGGCTGTCTGGCAAATAGCAACTATTCTCACAACTAATTAAAAAATATATATTTAAACAAAGTTGAGTAAAACGCTGAACCTTTTTTTTAAATGCCCCTATGATTTATTCTCTGGTTGTTTTGCTCCAAGCAATGTTCTGGAGATCAATCATTAATTCCTCGGGACTCCAGGGCAAATCTGGAGAGTTGGCAACCCTTAAAGTTCATATTCAAATGCTTACCTATTTGCAAACATGCCTGTTTGAGTGTCCTCTTTTCTCAGAATGCTTCATGAAGAGGGGAACATCTCTAATTTTCTTTCAGAAAAATAATTCCTATATTTCAGCTTGCTTTGACTAATGTGACTGCATTTTTCTGAAGTAGAATTCAGGTTTCACAATATTCCCCAGAGTCTCAATCAACATAATTTCAGGTTTGCTTCCCACTCATGAGTTTTTATTCAATCTGTAGTAAGTGTATTATAAAAAAATTATAGGTGCTCCGGAGTGAGTTCAAGTCTGCAATTATTCTA